>NC_135873.1:17028614-17328614 GCF_031162955.1 Sander vitreus | reverse complement strand
AAGTGGATAAGTCAAGTCTACCATTCCAAGTTTTCAGCAAAGGCTATAAGAGTGGCTATAATAATTCGCAAAAATGTTCCTTTTCTACACAAATCTACGATTGCAGATAAAGAGGGGAGATCTATTTTGGTCATAGGTGAGATACACTTCACACCAATTACATTACTGAATACCTATGGACCAAACTGGGATGACTCAGAATTTTTCAGGAAAACTTTCAGCCTGATCCCAGATATTTCTACTACGAATCTTATTATTGGGGGAGGGGATTTTAATATGGTCCTGGATACTTATTTGGACAGATCATCAACTCAGAGCACCATCTAACGCTTCTAACGTTTTGAATACGTTTATCAAAAATACAAACCTATTTGATGTGTGGAGAACATTAAACGTGACAGGTAGAGAGTATTCATTTCACTCTCGGGTTCACAATGTATACACCAGAATTGGTTATTTTCTGTTGGATGGTAAACTTATGTCTGGAGTTAATAATGTCAAATATCACAACATTATCATCTCTGACCACTGTCTTGTTTCTGTTTCGTTGGGGCTGCTTGGGGGTACAGGAACTCATATCCTGAAGGTTCGATCCCCAACAAGGAAACAGTTTTGTGAGTATTTAGAGACTCAGATAAAGTTTGTTTTTTGAGACGAATGATAAAAACGATGTATTGCCAATTTTGTTATGGGAGACTTTCAAGGCGTATGTGAGAGGATGTGTTATCTCCTTTCAATCCTCACAGAAGAAAGGCGGCAGATTAGAACAAGCACAGTTAGAAGAGCAAATACAAAAATTAGATGCAGAAAACGCCGCTCAACCATGTATGGAGACACATAACAGAATATCAGCCCTTAAATACCAGCTCAATTGGATACTTTCTGAAAAAAATTCTAAAGCCTTCACATTCATTAAGCAGACCTATTTCGAATTTGGGGATAAACCACACAAACTACTGGCAAGTCAGCTGCGGAAAAGAGAAGGTGATAGGACCATCCACACAATAACATCAGAATCAGGTGCTCCTCTTCACATAAGGTTTCAGGTGTCAATTTAATGAAAAACTTTACACTTCCCAAGCATGTGCGCCTGAGGCTATGAAACAATTTTTAGATGAATTTACCTACACTGTCAGAGAGGGATCAGAGTGCCATACAGCTGGAAATTACGGGGGAGGAGATACAAAGAACAATCAATTCCTTAAACGGTAAGAGCCCGGGGCCGGACGGGATATGCAATGAGTTTTATAAAAAGTTCAGTAACATAATAACTCCATATTTACATAGAATGCACAAGAAGGCCTTTGAGAGCGGCACACTACCACCAACATTAAATGAAGCTACCATAACGCTTATTCCAAAGAAAGGGAAAGACTTAAAGCAAGCAAGTTCACACAGGCCAGTGTCTTTATTAAACACCGACCAGAAAATCTTGGCTAAATCCTTAGCAAGAAGACTTAGTCCGCACATGGCCTAATAGATAGATACACCCTGATCAGACAGGGTTTATCCCAAACAGGCACTCTTTTCATAATTTCAGGTGCCTCTTCAATATTATGTACTCTCCCAGACACCCTAAAGAAGATTTGCTCATTTTAAGTTTAGATGCCGAAAAGGCATTTTATTGTGTAGAGTGGTCTTACCTTTATGCTGTGCTAGGAACATTTGGATTTGGGTCAAGATTTATTGCATGGATTAAATTACTATACACAAATCCTAATGCTAGAATCCTTACTAATCGAACAGTTTCAGATGCATTTAATTTGCACAGGGGCAGGGTGCGCTCTCAGTCCCTTGCTGTGACTATTCATGCAAACAGTGAGATTCATGGTTACGACACGGAATACACTTCGCAATGTCGCTATATGCGGATGATATTTTGATGTATATAACTAGGCCATGGACTTCTATGCCGGTTCTATTGGAGACAATTGAACTGATTAGTTCCTTCTCGGGATATAGGATAAACTGGGGGGAAAGCGAGCTGATGCCTGTGGGTTGCGGAGACCCAGCTGTGCTTGAACAGGTTCCATTCAAATTGGCTTCAAATTGGACACATTCACATATATGGGGTTAGAAATCACAAAGAAATATAACTCCCTATTTGAAGCTAATTCTATGACTATATTAAACAGGTTTAGGAATAAATTGGAGTTTTGGAAAACCATTTATATGGAACTATAAATCCCATAGGATCAGGAAGGGGCATCTGTTCAAGCGTAACACAAGTGGTGGGCTGGCCCTTCCGGATTATATGCGTTATTACTGGGCGGCAAACGTGCGTTGCGCCTCATACTGGTTGGATGAGACTATTGCGCTCTCCAGCTGGCTGGACATGAAACGGGAGGATTGTCTTCCCTACTCGATTGGGGCTATCCTAATGTCTCCCATTTGTCTCAAAAAATCATACTACAATTATAATCCGATTATTCATAGCACCATTCAGATCAGGAAACAAATAGCAACACATTTGAAGTTTAGAGCTCTATCCTTTACACTGCCTGTATCAGCAAATCCGTCATTTATTACTTCAATTATGGATGGAGCGTTTGATCAATGGAAAGAGTTTGGACTCTGCTGTGTTGGGGATTTATATATTTGGGGTGTGTTTGCGTCTTTCCAGCAGCTTCAGGAGAAATATGGACTGTCAAAGAAAGATTTATTTAGGTACCTACAGATCAGACATTTTGTGAAGACTCATCTAGACAATTTTGAGACTGCAACACCTGATAAGTTGGACCAATGTCTCAGAGACTGTATAGTAGAAAAATATGCAATTTCATTTTATATGATATATATGATACATGAGCAAGTGAATATGGAGGGTATAAAAAAGGACTGTGAAAAAGAATTACGGATGGGAATAGCAGAGGACACCTGGGAGTCTGAAATATATTAATATGTGCTCCCTTAATGCCAGACACTGTCTGATCCAGTTCAAAATTTTGCACAGGTTGCATTATTCAAAGGTGAAGTTACATAAAATCTTCCCAGATGTGTCCCCAATTTGTGAAAAGTGTAACCAAGCAGATGCAGATTTACTACATAGTTATGCACCTATGTCCTAAGCTACAGGAATTCTGGGTGGCAATATTTTCGTTCTATTCACAGGTTTTTAAAGTTCAAGAGTGTTCAGAAGATTGTGGCGTCCGGCAAGTTTTGCGCGTAGAAATTTGAGTAAAGATAATTACCGCTTCTGAAGCGTTCATCATGTTTTTTTTTAATCCTCTGTGTTAGCAACTGCTCGGAGGAGGGGTGGGGGCAGTCCACGATCACGGAAGGCTTGTATCGTGTGGATGCAAAGACAGTGTTGTTGTCATTACTTAGACTTCCTTGTGGAGGCGACAGAAACTACGCACTATAGCTATAAGTCTTTTTTTTTCTCCTATTTTTGAAGTTTATTTCTGTAACATAGGATATTTAAACTCCACATTCATTGAGGTAAAGATCATTTGTGGAATTTGCTAATTTTCTCATATATATATACATATATTTAGAAATTTCTCATTCAAATAATTTTGAATTTCCCCGCCAGGAATGTATTCCTCGAAGTGCAGAGAGGGATTGGAACCGGCATTTATACCACGTTGAGTCTAAATATAACTTCAAAATGACAGACAATATAATTAAGCCCATCACAATACAGTCTGCATGGAGTGCTGTAAAAAGTGTCCCTCTGGTGCTATTCATTTTGGGGATCCTACTTTAGAACGGCTGAAGGAATCTGAGGCACTCAAGAGGGGCCTCTTAAGTGGCTCATATTCCATCAACCTTTCTAAATGAATATAATCAAATCATTTGAGTAAATATAATCTGACAAATCTAAATTTGATTTGTCAGATTAGAGACTATCAGTCAACTGCAAATTGTCTTGACAACTGCGTATTAGGAATTATGGTTTGAGAAGCATTTGTCATGTGTTGAAAAGATGTAAATGCATCCATCTCTCCAAGACGCTTACTGCTGTGAATACATTCCATTCCATTCTGTGAAAGCCTCTCTCATCTGTTGGATTGTTTCATATAACACCTTCTTTCACTGTACTCCTCCCATTGTGCACCTACATTAGTAAGCAGTAGGTATGATCTGAAATATCCACTCACTGTCTGATTCTCTTAACTCATCCATGGTACAGTAAAAATAATTAGTTAATTATTTATTAGTTAATTAGTTGTGTGGGTAAGCGAGCAGTGTGAGTGA
Source organism: Sander vitreus (assembly GCF_031162955.1). NCBI lineage: Eukaryota > Metazoa > Chordata > Actinopteri > Perciformes > Percidae > Sander > Sander vitreus. The sequence continues at coordinate 17,324,414 of NC_135873.1, read as the reverse complement.
AGATGCAAAAAGGTATTTTCAGACGGTAAGCGACACTTCGCCTGCGTAGTCACTTGGATCGCGGGGCCTCATTGTGCCCCTCATGTGAACAGACAGGCAGACAACGCTCCGTGAGTAAACGCCAGGCGATCAATGCATGGAAACCATTGGGATTCTGTGCACTACTGTATCAACTGAATGACAGTTGCGGTGGTATCATATATCCCTAATTACAGGTCGATTTACAACAAATAGTGGCAATCCAATCTTTCCTAGTCTTACATTGCCAGACCTTCCTCCACAGCACTGCGGCGGAGCTTTGCTAGTCCACACAGCTTTCTGGGATGGGTGAAAAACGTGCTCTGGTTTATTGCCATTTCTTTAAACCAATCACAATCGATGTGGGTGGCACTAAGTGCTGGACGAAGCCATGGTGCCGCTGCAAAATAGCCTCGGGAAGGAACTTGTTTTGGTGGAACGTGTACGTTCAAAAGTTGTTTTTGTCGTGCAACAGAAAACTCATATTGGACAGATAGTCTAGCTACCTGTCTGGATTTACCGGACCGCAGTTAGTCACCATTAATACCACTGTAGTTTAGAATGCCAACACAAAGAAAGCGGAAGGTAACGGACATCCAGCCGGAATTTCCGGCAGCACCTGAACAATTCTGGAAATGAAACGCTGTCGATAAAGACTATATCTTTCCTAACCACAGACTGTTGTTTTTTTAATAGCTAAAGTTAGCTAAATTAGCATAGCCGTGAATCTATAGTCTCATTTAAGTTCAAGCTTGACACTAGCTGATACATCCAAGCTGTGTTCGAAATCGTTCCCTATCACGGAAATAGTGCACTATATAGTGTGTCCGCCATTTTGTAGTTGTGAACGAATTCTCTGCGGTTAATTTCATTCACTAATGAATACCCACAATGCACTGCTAATTTGAGTGTACATACAATGTACCTTACATTTTACTACCGTAAACCACAATGCAACGCGGGCGTGTTTTCCCCGAGGACAAGAAGAAGCGGAAGAACCCGCGAAAACTAAAAAGGATAAATGGAGCGGGCTTTTTTTTCTGTTTTCAGTGTAGTGTCTGAAATCTCGTTTGGTCGTTCCCTATATAGTTCACTAGTTAATAAACACTATATAGGGAATAGTGAGTGAGTGAATGAGGGAACGGTTTTGAACACAGCTCCAGTCTTGTGTTGTCTGACAAGCAAAAGCCGCATTGCCCTTGTCCTCATAACGGTTTAAAAAACAAACAGCAACAATCAGTCAATCATGTTCATTGAGTTGTACTGCGCGCCGCTCTCGTAGGAAAAAGTACCACACAATTCGACTCTTGCCACAGGCGGGCATGTGACGAGCACAAACGAGACACTTTCAAGGGATTGCGCCCGCTTCTCGCGCCCCCTTCCTGCACCCCCTTCCTGCACGCTTGCCTCTCATTGAGAGGAATATGAAATTTGCACTATTCCAGAACACAGGACCTTCTTCATGTAGTTACTTTCTTGGTCCCGCCCCAGACACATCTGACCAGTAAGCAGAGTAAACGTTCTTGCGTGGTTTGTAGAAATGTATTTTAGTTTGTGTGATGTGTGAAACGAAACCAAACCAAGTCACAAACTCATGAACCGATTCAGACCAGAGAAAACAAACTCTAGGTGTAAAAAAAACATCCTGTACATTATTGTAAATGAAAATGTCTTAAATCTCATCTGGATTTTATCCGGATACACTTAAAACGACAGAACTGTATAATTAAGCACTGCCACACTTTTCACAAATAGCACAGGGAAGCCTTAAAATAACACCATCAGTCTGTTATTTATGACATACACCGGATACAATATATCTTAAGAGGTTAAGCATAAATTATATTGAGTGATGCAATTTCTAGTAAGAAACACATTTATCATGCATTAAAATAATAATGCCATGCTTTTATATTCCATTGGAAGAACATTTTATTTTAATTTGTTGCATCATCTAGCTTTTGCAGGGCTTTGCCAGTTTAAATATAGCATTGATTAACCCTAAACATGTAAGGTGCTCAGCATTCACAAATGGTAGATGGTAACAGCAAGTTGGACCAATCAGAGATGTCGCTGTTACGCTTAGGATTGTGGTGTAGTGCAGTATTTCTCCATAAGATTGCAAATAAATGTTTTTTTCAATACAAGGTTGATTTCACACAGACCTGTGTCTTCTACAGGAACATAAACCTTCGTTTGACAATCTCATAGCTCGTTTTTTAGTCTACCTTGGATGGTTAAGACAATATGGCTAATAATCAAAATCCTTGGGATTTTTACTGTTGAGCTTTATACACAGGTACCATTCACCCAATCAGTCAATATCACTATTCACCAAACATGTTCCTCCTCCCCTGCTCCACCTATTTCCTGAAAAAGAAGTCTTCCAAAGGGATGGAAGCCCTTTGAAAAAATTAGAGGCAATGTAACGATGGGATCACACCTGCAACGCCGCATTGAGCCAAGAGCTTAAAGTAGTGGGGTCAATGGCCCATACTCTACTTTATACCCCCCCCCTCTTTGCTCAGACCACTTCATTATGATCTCAACTACACACTAAATCTGTGCCACCTAAAGTGCTCACGTATATGTACAGTAGGTGTCTCCAAGACCACATTTTGCCATGATGACACACACACACACACACACACACACACACACACACATATATAAAAAAATAAAACAATACCAGCGTAGACAGTGCAGGGCCATGCAGCGGGGCCCTCCAACAATGTTGGGCGCAGAATGGGCCCTTGCAAGCGATTCAGATTGCCACTGAATCAGCCATTAGAAGTCTATATCAAAATATGCTTATTTCATATGAACTATATGAATAAATTATTTCTTATTTTCTTAATTTGATATATTTTTGTCATATACAGATATATAACAGGTGCCTCGGAGAGGGGCTAGTAGGTCAAAAGTTGGGTTAGAGGGAAGAAACTCCCGCACGCTGTCTAACTTGCAAGAATAAATGTAATAGCTTGCAACGTTTCGGTACTAGACTATCATTAGGCAAATGGTATTACATACAGAAAAGCCATCTTCTATAGGTATATCACCAACCTTCACATGAAATAAGGCAAAATGATATAACATTTTTTACATTTCCATAACTATAGATAGAGCTCAAACTTAAAAACAACACTCTCGGGCACCCGGATAGCTCAGTTGGTAAAGGGGGCACCCAAATATAGAGGTTTACTCCTCGACACAGCGGGCCCGGGTTCAACTCTGACCTGCGGCCCTTTGCTGCATGTCATTCCCCCTCTCTCTCTCCCCTTTCATTTCTTCAGCTGTCCTGTCAAATAAAGGCCTAAAAATGCCCAAAAAAGATTCTTAAAAAAAATAAGTAAATAATATAATTAATGATTTAATAATAATGTATAACAATAACTTATTTCACTAGTAAATTGCTGTTGAACGACAAAAACAACCACCAGACGGGAAAAGGACATTTACAATAATTTCAAATGCACCATGAGGCTGTAGTTTACCAGTTTCATTGAACGCACCATCTCTGTTGTTTCTCCCACGGCAGCTGCAGATTGTTACATCCCGGTGTTGAATCCTCTACAGTAAAACACAGTCACACTTTACACCGTTTAGCGTTAGCTGTCAGCATTGTAACCGTGTTTAATCCAGCTACTAGCTAGCGGTAGGCTAACGTTAGCTGCTGTCGAGTATAGTGTTAACTAGCGTCACATGCAGCGGTGTTTGTGTTGCCTGTATCATATGTTTCAGAGCATCAGAGAGAAGAGCAGACATATCAGTGGCACCAGATTTCGGTAGCCAGGGTTGGCAGGAAGATGATTTTCTCAAGTAAATGTTCCAATTAATGATCCAGGCAGAACATTCTCGTCTCCCTCCTTCATTTTACAGTCGATTGGTGGCTAGAACGGCTCCGGGTCAAACATCAATATGGAATGGATTAATCTGCGTTATTTTTATAAAGCGTTATTTTTTCTCAGATTAATTAATCTAAATGAACGTGTTATTTTGACAGCCCTAATATATATACAACACTTTCTATAGTAACAATAATATATCATCCCAGAGAAATATATAATAGATAGATGTAGAGTTCTGTATAATGAATGCAAAAATTAAATGCATTCATAGATAGACATGTTCGCAAATCTTGTTGGTACCTTATACATACGAAACGTTGCCAGTTATTACATGTTTTCTTGCAAGTTAGACAGTGTGCGGGAGTCATATACAGATATGCCACGATGATTGCTGGTTAATATGCATGTTGATGTCCAATGTCAAGTCTCTATTTGATAATGTGACGAGATGATACAATATACGATTCTGTCAAGACCGACAATCTGTAAGCCAAGCGAGCAGTCATGTCTTTCAAACATAAAAGGGCCCCTCATAATAATGTGCACTGGGGCCCCTCATAACTCCCTTACACCACTGGCTGGTGACACAAAGATGTAGGCTTGTGACACAAATGTTCCAAATTTCTGAGCAGAGTAAATGTGAGCGTGAAGCCTGAGTGAGGGACACCATTGCCGAGTTTAATTGATGACAAAACTACCAGTGTTGGAAGAAGTATTTAGATCTTTTACTTAATTAAAAGTACTAATACCACACTGTAAAAATACTCAGTTACAAGTAAATGTTAAATCAAAGTATGTAAGTATCATCAGGAAAATGTACTGAAAGGATTAAAAGTAGAAGTACTCAATGCAGAAAAATACTCACATTTTAGAAAGTGTAAAGGATCCAAACAGTTGTGTGTTTAATGGTCTAATCATTTCAGCTGGACTGGTAGGCCTGTATATTGTTGGTTAGTCTAATTTATAATTTAAAAAAAAAAAAGATTTTATAAACTACATGCATTTTCTGTGCAAAAGTGTTAATTTGTTAAGTTACTTGTAACTAAAGCTGTAACAGATGAATGTAGTGGAGTAAAAAATACAATATTTGTCTCTGAAATGTAGCGGAGTAGAAGTAGAAAGTGGCATGAAAAGAAAAGACTCAAGTAAAGTACCTCAAATTTATACTTAAGTACAGTACTTGTAAATGTAAATGTACTTAGTTACATTCCACTACTGAAAACTACTGTGTGAGCACAAAGCAGATTGAAGCCATAATTAGGCTGCAATCCAAGTTTGGAGAGCGTGAGCAGTTCGTTGATTTTTGAGAGGAAGCAAAATTTACCCCACACAGTTTTCCTGTCTGGTTATGTTTTGGAACATTATGAACATCCATCTAACAACTGGCAACGTTAGCTGACATAACAGGCAGAGACGCGGCGTGACTGAAATGCAAATTGCGGTGACTCAAGCAGCTAAATCAAGGTTTTGTAGAAGAAATATACAAAAAATAATGTAGCCCAAACATTAAAAAAAATATCTATATATATATATATTTCATCAGTGTTTTCATTGACAACATTGTCCAATCACACAAGTCTGAAAAAACTAAGCAAAGGAAATCCTACTGCTCACTCAAATCTGACAATTTATAGTTTTAAAATATTGATTACACTGATGCAAAACCTGTTCTGCACACACAGACCTCTCAAATCTGGACGTTTCAATTGAAATCCAGATGTGTGTAGTGCTTTCTCAATAGTTTTGTCACAGATTAACTTCCGTACACTCGCTCCCCCTAACAACTGCTGATGTAAGATACTTCATGTTTAAATTATTCAGGCTGTTCTCATGAACCATTCGTACATATAGCTACAAAAAGTAATTAACTGTGATCCATATATGTATTCCATGTATTTAAAGGCATACTATGTAACTTTTGGCAGTCTGCTAATTTAGTAGGATATCATACGTTTTGGTGTGCATACATTTTTGTACAATATCATAGAGAATGTTGACGAGAATGCGTTGAGCGGCTAAATACAACCAGCAACTCTGATTTTATCGCACTATAGACTGTTCACATTACAGTGCTTTAAGTTACGTAGTTTAAAATACTTCTATTTTAGGTATATAATATATGGTCTGTTGGTGAAGTGGCATCCCCACCGGGGATAAAAATAATTCAGCAGAGGCAGGGCTATATTGACCAGAAAGTGGAAAATCCCACCTAATACAAACCACGGTCTTCTATCTAATCTTAACTAGTTGTTTTAGTGTCTAAACTTAACTGTCGTCGCCACAGGATGGTCGCTTTTTGTCAGCTAAACCTAATTTCAACGGCCGCTGAAACGACCGTAACCTCACAGTGTTCTGTACCCAGCTCACAGTCACCTTTTGTCGTCTAAATGTAACTGTAAAGACGGCTAAACTCACGCGACTGGTTGTCACATGAGGGGCTGACGGTCGCCATCAATTCGTAGGATATCTTGTTGTGCATAACTTTTCATACAATATTATACGATCCCGTTCATGAGAATGCTTTGAATTATTCCAATATACATAGGTCCTCAGTCAAACTGAATGAACTGTATTTGTATAGTTTTTCCCAATAACTATTTCCCAGAGAGAGAAAGAAAACCTTTACTGTGAGGATGAGAAGTAGGTTAATGCTGCAGGGTAAATGCAAAATAAACAAAACACAATTCTATAAATTAAACCTATAAAATTCCCCACAAGTACCCATCGATTACAGTGCACACAGCACACGGCAGACTACAGCATGGCAGCTTCTTTATGTTTTCCTCAGAGCCTCAGAAACCAAACAATACACCTGTCTGAAATAATGATCCTTAGTCCATCCAGGGTCTAATTTGGTTTTAGTAAGTGCACTTAGTAAGCTTAGTATTCTTTATCGTCTAATGTATCTGCATTTTAACAAAGAAATCTGAATTTACAGTGGGTACGGAAAGTATTCAGACCCCTTTACATTTTTCACTCTTTGTTTCATTGCAGCCATTTGCTAAAATCAGAAAAGTTCATTTTATTTCTCATTAATGTACACTCAGCACCCCATCTTGACAGAAAAGAACAGAAATTTAGAAATTTTTGCAAGTTTATTTTAAAACTGACTTAGTATTATAATATATAATTAGAGTGACAACGGTAGAGAGTAGTATGAAAGATCAAAAATCTGCGTAAGGAGGCAGGAGGTTAGGTTGGTAGGTTGGTCAAACAACACAGGACTTTCACCCGGGGTTCATGTTCCGTTCTTGTGTGTCACTGAAACGTACATTTTATAACCCCACCCACGATATTTTCCTAAACCTAACTGTCCTGTTCTTGTGCTGCATGTCAGTACGTACGTCCCGACTCAAAAAGTGACACCAATAGTCTCGACCCAGAGCGTCAAAAAGTGACGCCCATAAGTGAAGCCCATAGTCCAGACCCAGAGCTTCAAAAAGGGACGCCAAGAGTCTCGACCCAGAGCTTCAAAAAGTGACGCCAAAGGTCCCGACCAAGCGCGTCTAAATATGACACTAAAGGAGACTTTTTGCGTCAATAACAAATGCCAAAGGCATCTGGCCGAGCATCGGTTTTTGACGCAATCGGAGTGAGAATGTGTTGCATCTTTGAAAAGGTCCCTCTTCTGATTGATTTGAGCTTGTTCTTTCTGCAAATAGGTCTTCATGGTGGGTAGTGACGAGCCTCCTGAATTTGCACCCAAATTGCTGTTGGAACTTTACTTTATAATTGCGCTCTGGGTCTGGACTATGGGCTTCACTTATGGGCGTCACTTTTTGACGCTCTGGGTCGAGACTATTGGTGTCACTTTTTGAGTCGGGACGTACGTACTGACATGCAGCACAAGAACAGGACAGTTAGGTTTGGGAAAATATCGTGGGTGTGGTTATAAAATGTACGTTTCAGTGACACACAAGAACGGAACATGAACCCCGGGTGAAAGTCCTGTGTTGTTTGACCAACCTACCAACCTAACCTCCTGCCTCCTTACGCAGATTTTCGATCTTTCATACTACTCTCTACCGTTGTCACTCTAATTATATATTATAATACTAAGTCATCTTACAGCACCGCGGTCGAGCTAATGTTTTCCCAGTGCAGTTTTTGCGTCTGTATCCAATGCTGAGAGACACTTTACGAGTTGGGTTGAAAGAGAACGGGTTGAAAGATGATAAAATGACATGCATGGCCAAGGCACAGGTTCTCAATTGTTTTTCAGCCAAGGACCCCTTACAAGATAGAGACTATACTGGGGATACCCTTTGGTTTGAAGGGTGTAGAAGGTGATGAAAGGAGACATGATGAGACGACTCCCGTAGGATTTCAAGTTAACTAAAAATAATTTTGAGTTTGGTTGTATTTGCTCATATTTGTATACGCTCATTCAAAGCTTTAGTGCGTAACTTTTTGATATTATTGAACGTCTGTTACGTTCAATAATTGCTAATTAAGACTATCAGCTCCACACAACTCTCTCTGTATTTCTCAGTATGGCTATGTTCAGAAGATTGTCGTCCGGCGACTCGAGTGAAGATAATGTTGTTGTTTTTTTTTAATCCTCCTTGGCTACTAGCAACTGTGTGGATGAGGGGGGACACATGCGCGATTACGGAAGGCTTGTATCATGTGATGCAACAACAGCTTTGTTGTCATTACTTAGAATCCGTCATGAGGGTGACAGAAACTACGCACTATAGCTTTAATATGAGTTTCAATTTTGCCGCTACAACTCCAGATCTTCTATTAGGTACAGTTTCATCAGTGCACCGGGAGAGTGTTGCAACATGTTGCCATCGTTTCTCTCTCTCTCCCAGTAAAGATACACATAGATATATATTGCTTGGGCACACAGAGTCCAACATCTAAACGATTTCCAGATGTTCAGGAAATCACATCATAACAACTTTGTTTTTCCCAGACCATGAGAAGCAGGGCAATGCCATCTCTCCCTAGGTCATAGGTCAAAAACATTGGGGCCTCCATCTCACAAACATATATGATCTTGAACAGATGTCCTCCATAGCACACATACACAGTACATGTTCCACCAAATCAAGTTCCTTCCTGAGAACATTTTACAGAGCCACTGTCGCTGCGTCCAAAGCTTAGCGCCGCCCAAGACGATTGTGATTGGTTTAAAGAAATGCAAACAACCCAGAGCGTATCTGTGGTTTAGTCAGACCTTACTCCATAGCGCTGTGGAGACAGGTCTGGCAATGCGAGACTAGTCCCCTAGTAATACTATTCCTGTGTAAATGGTGTAAATTTACACAGGAATAGCCATACAGTAGCCTACTAACTAGGGATGTAACAATACACTCAACTCCAGTTCGATACGAATAACTTTTAAGAACAACTTTATTTACCAGTTGTTTGCTGTTAAATGACAAAAAGAAGAAACACTAGACGGCAGAAGGGTATTTTACAATAACATTGAACGTAATACGTTCACACAATGCTTACAGAGCCGGACACAAACGCAACACTAAGTCCCATCATGCTTTCTCAAAGTGCAGCAAGTCTCCTCTGTGTCTTTAGCTGCAGACTGCTTTCCAGTGAACTACAGTCACACTTTACACAGTTTAACTGTCAGCACGTTTAACCGTGTTTAAGCCAGTTAACGTTACTAGCTAAGGGTATGCTAACATAACCTGCTGTGTAATGTTAGCTAGCGTCACGCCCTGGGTTGTTTAAAAAATTGCATCGTGATTTATTTTTTGTCAATCGGTTGTAATCTTTGCAAATTAAAATCGATTTTTAACCGATTCACGACACATTGTTACATCCTTAGAACTGACTGAGAGAAGTCTGCATTCTAGCTACTGTATCTCTAACAATCACAGAGCTGAGGAGAAGATGAGCATGACATCTGACCCGCTCAGATTCTCTGCCTGCCTGCAGTGCAGAACATACGTGATGCTGAAAATGACACAGTGTTGATGCTTAGGATGATTACAGCCACTCGATCACGAGATAATTCATTTTATGATTTAGCATTTTCATTGGCATGACACAACAGCTTTGCTGAGATTTAGTTGTGATCGAAATTGCTAAATGACTATTTGATATTCCATTATATATGTTTGATTTAGAGCCGGTTGTTTTCATTTTTATTTAATCTGACAATTATTTTCTTGATTAACTGATCAATCATTTGGGCAATAAAATGTCCATTGCAAGTTCGGAGAGTCCAAGGGGACACCGTCATATTTCTTGTAGCAAATCATCACTAAAGAGAAGCTGGAAGTGGGGGATGGTTGACATTTTTGCTTGACACAATGGGTTTATTTTTCTGTTATTCTTATCAGCTAGTTTGATTACATGTCAAATGAACATCTCACAACAATTGCTTCAGTTGTGATAATTGTCAGTAAAATCAAAGGTACAAAGGTACAACAGCAAGAGATGAAGCAAGTGCTTGGATTCTTTTTTTGCCCTGGGTACCATCTCTCAAGCTACATACAGTGTGCCTACTTTTTTGGTGGAGGTTGCAGTATGCAGCCTGAGGAGAAGACAATACACATGTGTAGTAATACAGCTACATGAGTAATACAACAGTCCTGCAATAAATCCAGTTTCCACTCTTTTGTCCACCCCATAAATCAATTAGGGTAGGCTAAATAACAAACACCTCTCTGTATAATGTAATACGGTTTAACAGTACGACAAACTGCATTCTCCAAAAGAACCAAGAACCAGTTTCAACACAAACTGAGCATTCTACATGTATAAAGGATTGATTGCAGGACTGTTGTATTAGACTGCTAAACTGGCAACTGGTGTATATGTACTAAATATGTTCTTTCATGGAAAAGTGTCAAGTCTCTACCAAGGAAAGTAAACATGGTGTTAAGAGGTGTAAGTGTATTAACAATACAGAGGTTTGCATTTAATTTCTATTTCATTTTGTATTTACTACCATTATTATGGAAGTGTTATTTACGAGATTGATTCATCTATATACATACAGTATAAAGATATAGATATGCCCTGCATTTGTAACATGTATATACATTCAAATTGTTTTAAATGCATCTAAAATGGAAGGAGTCTGTCCGTCTGTCCATCCATCCGTCTGTTTGTCCATCTGTCTGTTCGACAGACTGACAAACTGCTGTTTCTACAAGCCGCCCCCTGCTGATTTTGAGGGATTTTTCTGAACACTCACACACAATCAATACATGTAAACAAATAATGCTTTGCTGTAATGCCAGTTGACTTTTAGCAGCTAGCACCAGCCTTGTCCAATGTGCTCCAGGCTCTGTGGACTTTTGATGCGTTTTGTCTTTGTCTCTCCCCCGACCCGCCTTTAGACCCCTTTTATGTGTTCCAGGACCTGGTGATTTACAAATGAAGCTCTGAATACAACACATGGAATGTACCTAACTTACACTGTAATGTAAAAGCCATTCCCCAGTCTAGAATATGTTATTTCATTTATTTTAACCCAAACCATCTGGCGAGCCCCAGAAATTATCCCGCGACCTCCTTTGGGGGGTCCCGACCCCTAGGCTGAGAACAACGGATCTAGTATACTGAAATGACATGTATTGTCTTAGCGGACGCAAATATGACAGGACCCAAGGAAGTACAATGTCTCGTTTGGATGAGCGGCTGGTTCTCGAGAACGCAGTAAGCAGCAATACCGGAGACCAGGCACGCTTTGAATGGGCACTGCACTAGTATATACACATACACATTTTTAAGTACATGTTGCCACCCTCCACTCCTGAAACCTATGTTCTACTATAAATGTGATTAATAACTTAATCACTCTAGACAGTAACTGTTATTTGCTGTCCTTCAAAGAACACTCCAGTCTTACATTGGGCAGGTCTGATTAATGACTTCCACTGACCAAATTATAGTCGCATTCTGACAGCAGTTACAAAGGCACAGTAGACTGGTATGAGCTTGTCACTGATGAAATCAGGGATGAAATGCCCATACAAAAGACAAGCATTTTGAATTTGAATCTTCATTTTGAATATTAGTTTGAGCTGGCATTTGCAGGTAGTATTGACAATCTCCAAAAACATTAATTGGCACTGATCATTCTATTCAAATAGTATCATAGAAAATTGAGAGGAAAAAAGACAAAATTCCAACTGGACCTGTTCATAAACACCGTATTGGTTGCATTGACCTTCACTGAATCTGATGATTAACTTTGATTCGTGCAGGTGTGCGTTGGTAACTTACCGTCCGTCTGTGGCTGCTGAAAGGCTGCTGTCCTCCAATCCTAATCCCCGGGATGATGAGGATGAACATGGACAGTATATCTGCTCTCCTCCTCTCTCTCTCTCTCTCTCTCTCTCTTCTGGAGTGTGAGAATCTTGTCCTTTCTGTTTCCCCTCTTCCCGTCAGCAGCTGTGCGTCTGTCAGCATCCACTGATCTCTGAGCTGCTTAATGCCGCTACGCTCTCCTTTGCCTCTCTACACATTCTCTGCCCACTCTCTCTCTCTCTCTCTCTCTCTCTCTCTCTCTCTCTCTCTCTCTCTCTCTCTCTCTCTCTCTCTCTCTCTCTCTCTCTCTCTCTCTCCCCCTCCGTGCTGTAAGACATTTGTTTTGGTTGCGCACTGACATGCTCTCTCTCTCGCTCACACACGCACGCACACATGCACACACGCACGCACGCACGCATGCACACACACACAAACACACTGTCACCTTTACCTCCTATACATTTGTTTTGGTTGCGCACTGACATTCTCTCTCTCTCTCTCTCTCTCTCACTCACTCACTCACTCACTCTCACACACACACACACACACACACACACACACACACACACACACACACACTGTTGCCTTTACCTCCTATCTCTCCACTATTTCAAGTATTATCTCCACCTCTGCCTGATGCATTCTCTGAGGGACACACAACCCACTCATTTCCCTGAAAAATACATCTCAAGGCGAGATAAAAAAGGAAAATTATGAAAGTTTGATTGGCTGAAAACGGGCTGTTGCCATGATTTAGAGGGGAAAAAAAGACAGACGGAAGATGAATAAGACTGCATAGTGGCGATTTTAGACAGATGGCAGAAGATTTGGAAACTAGAATTTCTTATTAACGTAATAACTTGGAAACAATTCAAAAAAGGAGTGCAAATTAACCACAGAACATTTGCAAAGACACATCAATTAAAACTAAGCTACTGATTACAATTACAAGAGATGAGAAAATGAAAGCATTAATCCTGTCATTCTGATATGTGCAGGAAGTAAACAATCTGACATTAAAACGTGCCTCTGGTATGGGGGGTCATTAGGGCCAAAAATAGACAATTTCTCAGAATAAAGTGGTACCTTTAAGAAAACTACTAATATTACAAGTTAAAGTCAGAATATTTCTGATAACAACTTGTAATATTTTCAGAATTAAGTCATAATGTTATGAGAATAAAGTCTTAATTGTGCATTAAGTAATTATATTATAAGATAAAGTCGTAATTTTACAAGAAAGAAATTGTAATGTTTTCAGAATAAAGTATACGTTTAGCAAAGAAAAACATTATTTTGCAAGAAAAATTATATGGGAACAGTTATAACATTCATCAAGAAATGGCTTGGACTCCCACGCTACCTCAGCAATATCAGCTTGCATAGTAACGGGGCTCTGGAACTGGCTATAACTAGCCTTACTGAAGAATACAAATGCTCTACAGTAAGGCTAGACTAACCTGACTCGCCAGATGGTTTGTTACACAGAACCATCTGAGAAGCCGTCATTGGAAACTGTTTGGAAAAGGGAAGGCCCTTTCAAAAAATACGTGGCAGGTGATTGGATGATCTGATCTATCTATAAAACTCTTGATCCAGCCAGTCGGGAGAAAAGCCAAAACACCTTTCGTCAAGAAAGGCCTTTTGTGCCATTCTTTGTTCTTCTTTCAATGAAGAGTACTCTCCTGTTCTTATATAACTGATGCTAGCAGCATCTACAATACGTGTGGTCACACACACAACTAAACCTCGCCTGTAGCTCCCAGAAGATCTTCAACAGGACACTGATTGGTCCAAACCACTGGTAGTCCGGACAACATTGCATTATTCGAAGCCTGACAAGATGGATTTCATGTGATCGTGTGATTTCTCTTGAATTAAGCCTACTGAATACAGCACGAGATTAGAAGATGAAGGTCGATCTTGGGAAAAAACTCAAGTATTCTGACCTAGCAATTGAGGCAGAACAAAAGGATTGGAGGACAGGAGTGTTCCCAGTGGAGATCGGCTGCAGAGGTTTTGTAGCCATGTCAACCACCAGGCTGCTGAAAGGGATGGGAGTCCGAGGACAGGCCCACTGACAGGCCATGAAGTCACTGACAGAGGCGGCCGAGCGAAGCAGCAACTGTTTCTAGCTGAAAAGAAAGGATAAAAACTGGGCGGTAGGATGACCAGCAGCCAGCAGGAGGGGTAAAAGCAGAGGGGCACCTCTCACCATTGAGCCTTACTGTTGTGGGCCTAGCAACGAAACACAAAGGAAGGAGGGTGCCCACCTGATGACCCCAGCGAAGCAATAGGATAGTAAAACTACGGTGGCCGAACAGGGCAAACGCACTACAATGGCCCAAAACACATACAAACTTGCTGCAAATACAAAACAGATGCAAAGTTAAAAACACAAAAAACACATGCAACATAAAAACGCTGCAAATACACAATACACTCATACAGCAGACATTGCCACGTAAGATTACATATATGTGTACTAATCATATCCTACATAATTCATTAACTCTGATACATTTATGAACCTAAAAGTAAGGTTATAGTCTGTGCTGCCGACTCTGCGGGCGAGGGTTTTAGATCTGTCCACAGCACCTGAACAAAAACACTGACACATCAGTTATATATGATAATAATAGCCAAATCATTCACTCTCAGTGGTTTCTGTCACACCTCTGTGAAAAAGTTTCAAAATATTAATGTTTAAAAATACTAAAAACTGCCATCAATAGAGCCGTAACCCCACCTAGTGGAAAAGTCCCGCCACGTCACTGACTCTCCGGTGTAGAACAAATACACTTCCATATTCCTGAGCGCTGTGGTTCATACATTTGAAAGGTAACTATTTTATTTCTGTTTTACAAAGGCGAGAAGGAAAATCAAGTGACATCTGCCGTGTCGGAGTGTAAATTTGGATGGTCTGGAAAAATTGTGAATATTCAGCATTATTTTTAACACATTCTCACTCCCATCGCGTCAAAAAGCAATGCTTGGTCAGGTGTCTTTTGGCGTTTATTATTGACGCAAAAAGTCTCCTTTAGCATCATATTTAGACGCGCTTGGTCGGGACTCTTGGCGACACTTTTTGACGCTCTGGGTCGGGACTCTTGGCGTCACTTTTTGACGCTCTGGGTCGGGACTCTTGGCGTCACTTTTTGACGCTCTGGGTCGGGACTCTTGGCGACACTTTTTGACGCTCTGGGTCGGGACTCTTGGCGACACTTTTTGACACTCTGGGTTGGGACTCACGTATAGCCCTTTGACGTCATATTTAGACAAGCTTGGTCGGGACTCTTGACGACACTTTTTGACGCTCTGGGTCGGGACGGACATTTAACTGACATGCGGCACAAGAATGGGACAGGTTTAGAAAAAGATGCGGTTACAAAATGTACATTTCAGTGACACACGCAGGGCATGAAGTTAACTTTTTTGACCACCAGCCACTGTGGCAGGTGGATTTAAAAATCCAAAATTCAAAAGTGACTTTTTACCAGACAGTTTTTTTTTGTTGCCTCATAAAAGGTGAAAAACAGGAATTGCTGATCCTATCCTGTCCTATTGATGGTAGCCTACTCGTGGACATTGCGCGTCATCACGTGCTGTAGTAGGGGGGCCGGTCTTGATAATCCTGCATAGGGGCCTGGTGTTGTCTCATTACGCCACTGCATATAAGAGATGAGATGACTGACAAAATCAGGAGTAGCCTACGCCCACCACAACAACAACAAAAACACTGGTGAATGCGCACCATAACACATGAGTTGTTGCAAAAAAGTTGAAATTTTTTTTGTATAGTTCTTAAAAATAAAAAAATAAATAAAAAGGAAACTTGTTTTGGGGAGAATAATAATTATTACTATTAATTACTCTGGGCTGAGATTTCCTAGGAACCTTACCAAAAAGGCTCAAGATGCTGCAAATGTTGGTATGATATGAAAACGGCTGGTGGATTTAAGACACAAAATAATAATTTATTGAATGAATCAAATATGAACATATCTGTCATTGTCAGTGGCTTGTTGATCTTTACATTGTTAGTTAATTTCCTATCCTGGCCTGGGACACACATTCATACGGTTTCATAAAGTACTTATTGGACTTTAACTTAGCATTGCACTTACAATAACGAGCGTAGCTGTCCTCAATTTAGGTCAAACTGTACATCTCATCTGCGTTTTTTCCTGCATCCACTGTGTGTGATTGTGTATGTTTGTGTTTGTGCGTGTCAGTCGCGGGGGAACGGAGCAACAGCCCCGCCCGCTGCAGACAGCCGACAGGATTGAAAGTTGTTATAGCGTACACTGATGTTAAAATGTATACAGGTAGGCAGGACAGTCTGAAATGCTTTGCACGGTCTTTCGCTGTACGTTTTGTTGGTAAATGTGAGATGTTCGAGTCACACAGATCTCGCCTTCATAACAGAAACAAGGAAATTAATTTGACCCGTTCTCACTCCCACCCCTGATTGGACCGGACCCAGCAACCGTGCTTACCGATAGTTACTATCTATCTCAATCTCAATCAATTCTCATTGGCTACCCGACAACGTGGCAGGTAGACTGACAGTGTTAACCACCAATTGCAAAATTCACCCGCATTTGGCGGGTCCATCCATCCATCCATCTTCATCCGCTTATCCGGGGTCGGGTCGCGGGGTAGCAGCTCCAGCAGGGGACCCCAAACTTCCCTTTCCCGGGCCACATTAACCAGCTCCGACTGGGGGATCCCGAGGCGTTCCCAGGCCAGGTTAGAGATATAATCCCTCCACCTAGTCCTGGGTCTCCCCCGAGGCCTCCTCCCAGCTGGACGTGCCTGAACACCTCCCTAGGGAGGCGCCCCAGGGGGCATCCCTACCAGATGCCCGAACCACCTCAACTGGCTCCTTTCGACGCAGAGGAGCAGCGGCTCTACTCCGAGCTCCTCACGGATAACTGAGCTTCTCACCCTATCTCTAAGGGAGACGCCAGCTACCCTCCTGAGGAAACCCATTTCGCCGCTTGTACCCTGGATCTTGTTCTTTCGGTCATGACCCAGCCTTCATGACCATAGGTGAGGGTAGGAACAAAAACTGACCGGTAGATCGAGAGCTTTGCCTTCTGGCTCAGCTCTTTTTCGTCACAACGGTGCGATAAATTGAATGTAATACCGCACCTGCTGTGCCGATTCTCCGACCAATCTCCCGCTCCATTGTCCCCTCACTGCGAACAAGACCCCAAGGTACTTGAACTCCTTCACTTGGGGTAAGGACTCATTCCCTACCTGGAGAAGGCACTCCATCGGTTTCCTGCTGAGAACCATGGCCTCCGATTTAGAGGTGCTGATCCTCATCCCAGCCGCTTCACACTCGGCTGCGAACCGATCCAGTGAGTGCTGAAGGTCACAGGCCGATGATGCCATCAGGACCACATCATCTGCAAAAAAGCAGCGATGAGATCCCCAGCCCACCGAACTGCAACCCCTCTCCACCCCGACTACGCCTCGATATCCTGTCCATAAATACTACAAACAGGATTGGTGACAAGCGCAGCCCTGGCGGAGGCCAACTCTCACCTGAAACGAGTCCGACTTACTGCCGAGAACCCGGACACAGCTCTCGCTTTGGTCGTACAGAGATTGGATGGCCCTGAGAAGGGACCCCTCACCCCGTACTCCCGCAGCACCTCCCACAGTATCTCCCGGGGCACCCGGTCATACGCCTTCTCCAGATCCACAAAACACATGTAGACTGGTTGGGCATACTCCCAGGCTCCTCCAGGATCCTTGCAAGAGTAAAGATCTGGTCCGTTGTTCCACGACCAGGACGGAATCCGCATTGTTCCTCTTCAACCTGAGATTCGACTATCGACCGAACCCTCCTTTCCAGCACCTTCGAGTAGACTTTACCGGGGAGGCTGAGAAGTGTGATACCCCTGTAGTGGCACACACCCTCTGGTCCCCCTTTTTAAAAGGGGAACCACCACCCCGGTCTGCCACTCCTTAGGCACCGTCCCCAGACTTCCACGCAATGTTGAAGAGGCGTGTCAACCAAGACAACCCCTCCACACCCAGAGCTTTAAGCATTTCTGGACGGATCTCATCAATTCCTGGGGCTTTGCCACTGTGGAGTTGTTTAACTACCTCAGCAACCTCCACCAGGGAAATTGATGCCAATCCCCCCTCATCCTCCAGCTCTGCCTCTACCATAGAGGGCGTATTAGTCGGATTTAGGAGTTCCTCAAAGTGCTCCTTCCACCGCCCTATTACCTCCTCAGTTGAGGTCAACAGCGTCCCATCCTTACTGTACACAGCTTGGATGGTTCCCCGCTTCCCCCTCCTGAGGTGGCGAACGGTTTTCCAGAAGCACCTTGGTGCCGACCGAAAGTCCTTCTCCATGTCTTCTCCGAACTTCTCCCACACACGCTGCTTTGCCTCTTTCACGGCAGAGGCTGCAGCCCTTCGGGCCCTTCGGTACCTTGCAACTGCCTCCGGAGTCGTCTGGGATAACATATCCCGGAAAGACTCCTTCTTCAGTCGGACGGCTTCCCTGACCACCGGTGTCCACCACGGTGTTCGTGGGTTACCGCCCCTTGAGGCACCTAAGACCCTAAGACCACAGCTCCTCACCGCAGCTTCAGCAATGGAAACTTTGAACATTGTCCACTCGGGTTCAATGCCCCCCAGCCTCCACAGGGATGCACGAAAAGCTCCGCCGGAGGTGTGAGTTGAAAGTCTGTCGGACAGGGGCCTCCTCCAGACGTTCCCAATTTACCCGCACTACCCGTTTGGGCTTACCAGGTCTGTCCAGAGTCTTCCCCCACCCCCTGACCCAACTCACCACCAGATGGTGATCGGTTGACAGCTCCGCCCCTCTCTTCACCCGAGTGTCCAAAACATATGGCCTCAGATCAGATGAAACGATTATAAAATCGATCATTGACCTTTGGCCTAGGGTGCTCTGGGTACCAAGTACACTTATGAGCATCCCTATGTTCGAACATGGTGTTCGTTATAGACAATCCATGACTAGCACAGAAGTCCAACAACAAACAACCACTCTGGTTTAGATCAGGGAGGCCGTTCCTCCCAATCACGCTCTCCATGTGTCTCCATCATTACCCACGTGCGCGTTGAAGTCCCCCCCAGCAGAACTATGGAGTCCCCAACTGGAGCCCCATGCAGGACTCCACTCAAGGTCTCCAAGAAGGCCGAATACTCTGAACTCTTGTTTGGTGCATATGCACAAACAACAGTCAGAGTTTTCCCCCCCACAACCCGCAGGCGTAGGGAGGCGACCCTCTCGTCCCACCGGGTTAAACTCCAACGTAGCGGCGCTCAGCCGGGGGCTTGTGAGTATCCCCACACCCGCCCGGCGCCTCACACCCTGGGCAACTCCGGAGAAGAAAAAGAGTCCAACCCCTATCCAGGAGTATGGTTCCAGAACCAAGACTGTGCGTAGAGGTAAGCCCCACCAGATCTAACCGGTAGCGCTCCACCTCCCGCACAAGTTCCGGCTCCTTCCCCCACAGAGAGGTGACATTCCACGTCCCCCAGAGCCAGCCTCTGCTGCCCGGGTCTGGTCCGTCGAGGCCCCTGACCTTCACTGCCACCCATGTGGCAGCGCACCCGACCCCAGCGGTTCCTCCCACAGGTGGTGGGCCCATGGGATGGAGGGATGTCCGCCACGTAGCTTTTTCGGGCTGTGCCCGACCGGGCTCCGTGGCAAACCCGGCCACCAGACGCTCGCTGACGAGCCCTCCATCTGGGCCTGGCTCCAGACGGGGGCCCCCGGGCTTCCTCCGGGCAGGGTCACTTCATCCCTTCCTCGATTTTTTCATAGGATTTTTGAACCATTCTTTGTCTGGCCCCTCACCTGAGACCACTTTGCCTTGGGAGACCCTACCAGGAGCACAAAGCTCCAGACAACACAGCCCTCAGGTTCATAGGGACACACAAACCTCTCCACCACGATAAGGTGATGGTTCCCGCATTTGGCGGGTGGTCGGGTGTTAATTCCATGCCCTGGACACGCGGGACAAGAACGAGACACGAACGGCACATGAACCCCGGTCTCTTGGGTGAAAGTCCTGTGTTGTTTAACCCAACCAACCTTGTTACATGGATTTTCGGTCTTTCATACTACTCGCTACCATTGTCGCTAATACTACGTCATCTTACAGCACCGTGGTCGAGCTGCTACTCTGCTCAGTGTGTTCCATACATACGCTAAAGGGTGATTATTGCATCGGTATCTGACGCTGAGAGACACTGACCAAGCATCAGTATTTTACGAGTTGGGAATGAGAACAGGGTTGGTATTTTTTTTTTTACTTTAGCACTTTAGCAGTTGTTGTTTACGCTATCTGCCATTTTGTCAGTCAAAAAGTGTCTCCGAATGCGAATGAACAGAATGAACATAGGAGGAATTTGACTGACAAAATGGTGGCTAGCGTAAACAACAATTGCTAAAGTGAGTGGTTCAAAACCTTTCTTTTTTAGTAAACTCTGTGTACACAAATAATGTTGTCAATGCTCGAGTTCATGTGTAGAGCTCCTGGTGATACTTCGAGCAACGTTTCATGTTGTGTCAAGCCTTCTTAGTGTTTTAAAAATAGTGATTTTGATGCTATCGTAGAAGTGCCCCTAGCACTCCCATTCAAAAGGTCATTTGACCCAAAACGAGAATACGGTCAATCTTACAAGTGGCGTTTCCGTCCTAAATATGCTTTTAAGCGAAAGTTTGACTCAGGTATATTCACAAAAAGACCCTAGATTGCATTTTGGCAAGAGTTACGCTTTAACATTAATAATTTTTGGTGATTAACAATTTTTACCTTTTTAACAAAATACAAAACACAGAACTCGCAACATGAACACCCCCCCCCCCCCTTCGTCATCACCACCCACCCAGACAAAAAACAAGAAAAGATGACTGATAACTACAACATTCCAGACCATTCAGCAAAATAGTAACAAAATAGACAATAAACCATTAACCATTGAAACATATGTATAAATGACAACACCATAAGCCCATCGTACACATCTCTCCCCAGCACAAAGCTTCTTAGGAGCCCTCCAGAAAGCTCAGCTACTTTCCCCATTTTCTACTATAGACATCCAACCTGGCAAACTGTTTATATGACATTTTTTTAAACACCGCCACCCTAGCCATCTCACAAGCCCACTCCTGGATTGAAGACAGCCCTTCATTCTTCCATCCCCTTAAAATAATCTGTCTGGCTATCATCAAACTGGTCTGGACCCAGTTTTCTTATATGCTTATCCATCCCGCTTATTGAAACATTATTATTAATGTCAATAGAAAACCTAATCCAGGCAGCAATATGTTTCCTTCAAAACATGTTGGAAATTGCCTGCGTGTGAATGTAATTTCTGGTGTTAAACGAAGATCATGAGATGCAATTGAAAGGTCCAGGAAAAGACACTAAATGGACCTTATTCTGTCAAACTAAAATCCTCATCTTTGTTATGAAAGAGCCAACCTGATTCCAGTAGAGATCCAGGCATGAAAACAGACTGGAAATGTAGAACATTGTATTTATTTATGAAGTAGTGTTTGCATATTTGAGCCTTAAAGCCCTCAGAGACTGATCTGACATCAGCCACCATCTGTCACCTGATGGAACAATTCCTTTTTTAGACACCGTCTTGTGCTTGTTTACAACCTCCACTGTCAATGACCTTTTGCTCTCGCATAAATACATAGGAATATCATGCATCATGCATCTATAACAGCCATGTTACTGATGAGTGATTCATATTGAATGCTAAATGAAACCTCTCGTGTCTGATGGCGTCTGCTCAGTCATGAGGTAGCATCAATACTTGTTTGATACGGTAACAGGTTGTGTGTGTGTGTGTGTGTGTGTGTGTGTGTGTGTGTGTGTGTGTGTGTACCTGTGTGCGTTTTTGTGCTTGCGTGTGTGTGTGTCACGTCATAGATTACAACAGCCCATTTGCTGTTACCATGGCAACTATTGCCCATAGTAGAGATACGCACCTGACGACGATACATGTGTAGATATGTTTGTTCAGTATAATCCTCAGACCTCACGTGTTTTTGACCTTTACTAATTTCCTAAAGCCGGGCTTCACACTCAGTTATTCTCCATAGAAAATCTTTGGAGAGAGGGGCGGCGTGTGATACTGATGTCACAACGCTGATGTTCGCAGCAGAAGAAGAGTCAGATCCAGTGAGGTGGAACAATGGAAGCAAAGACAAATGACTGATGTTCAGGCTCAGTACCTGGATTTCCACTTTTTATCCGTACTGAATAACATCTGGTTGGGAATTCAGTCAAATTAGTTGCAATAAAGGAATAATTAATTCTGGAAATACACCTATTTGTTTTCTGTTTTCGATTAATATCAGTCTCGTGTGCGTGTGTGTGTGTGTGTGTGTGTGTGTGTGTGTGTGTGTGTGTGTGTGTGTGTGTTCCTGGAGCTTCGCTGTCGCAGTCAGGTTTGAAGTTTGGTCCTACTGTGCCTCTACAGAGACCAAAACCTGTGTTAATGGACCGTGTGTGGCATCCTCCGCTATAGCTTGACTATAGTTGTGTTGTTGGGATATGTGCAATGCTTTTGAAATGTAAGTAAAGCCTTGCCGATGTATGTACCCATACCGCTAACATTAGAGCTAACGTTAGCCTTAGCTAACATGGTTGTTGTTAGCCTGGCCTGCCAGTCTGAATAATCCAGAATAAGGTAATCCAGGTAATTGTTGATTTTGTTTAGATATGCCAAATTGTAATTATATAAGTGATTATTGGTCAGACTGCTGAGCTAAAGCTATGCTAGTTGGTGGAATTTAACGCTATACATGTTCATAACAACAAAAACGACGAGGGGGATATAGTTAGGAAAAAAATGTTTTGTGATTATAAAGAGACGTGGTTTACGTCATAGGCTGTGTACCTGTGTCACTACATTATCAGGGTCACATGACAGTGATAGAACCAAAAGATGTATCCTGGAATTAAATAAAAAAATGTTTTTATATTTGACAGAAAGAAACAATTATATTGCTAATCGCAATGATTCTGAGACAATTAATTGTACAGCAACATTTGGAATTGTTACAGCTCTACATTCTACTAATAAGTTAAACATGCCAAAACTTGTATAAGTATTTGGTTAGTTGGCTCTAACTTTCTGTTATGGATTAATCAGACTGGCTGGCCAGACTAAACAATAGCCATGTTAGCTGAGGCTAGCTCTAATGTTAGAGATAACGGTACATCGCGTACATCGGCAAGGATTTACGGACATTTTAAAAGCGTCGCACATATCCCAACAACAGAACAGATGAGAGACACTTATACATTCCTTTATTTACGATGCTGTCTTGCGCTACATCGTTAATAAAGACAGAAAAACACTTTGTCGGCCAGCACACCAATTTCGGGCTTCCTGAACGATAGCTGTCAATCAAGTTAGACTAAGGAGGTCCATGTGGGTGAGATCGCCTTGAAAGTGACCAATCATAGGAGAGCCAGTGCTTCCTTGGTTTCCGCCCCCAAAATTTCATTAGAGCGTGCAAAAATCAACTTTGAGAGCAGAGTTTACCTGCGAGAGCACGTATGCCTTCGGGCACTCACAAAGCAGATACTCGCGGGCATGTGGTGGCTGCTCTGTGCGCGTGCCATTCTTTCCCTTGCCTTATGTTTTGTTTTGTGCTCGCAGCTGCCTGTACAACTGTCGATTATTGAATTGGTGCACGAAGAGTAATATTTGCGCATGTGAAATGATATAATTTGCTCGTGAGCATGTTTTTTATCGTGCTCGGGAGATTTGACAAAATCCTGAAGCTGTAACAAATCCCATGTTCAGACCCAAAACAACAATGTTTCTCTCTAAATCAAGGGTGTCAAACTCAATTTCACTAAGGGTCTAACTAAAATGTCTAAAATGTCTAAATTGGAATCACATCAAGGCATCAAGGGCCAGCCATGTAAAAATAAATTGACATGCTTTTATTTAAGTGAGAAAAGTTGAATATGTTTACTGTATTATTGCATGTCTCATATAGCTTTCTCACTCTCTAAAAAAGTCGGGAAACAGGTCCTTAGCCATCATAGAAAAAAGCGCCAAGAAAAAGCAACAACATTGTCTAAAAAGGGCCCAGATTTTGCCCACGGGCCTTGAGTTTGACACATGTGCTCTAAATACTTTCATTATACTCTTATCTCATTATACTTAACAATGCCCAAGCTGGGCACATACTGCAAGGGCACTGGCCATGATTGCAGTTATTTTTAATCATGTTATCTCAAGAGCATGATTCTATAATCAACCGTCTGTTTTCCAACAACTTACTCATAAATTAACTGGTGTTATCGAGATAACAGGATTAAAAATAATTACAACCACTTCTGCTCTCGGATTCCAGAGAACAGAGTGCAGCCTCGCTGTAAGCATGGACACTGTAGGACTTGGGTTTGAAGCAGAGAGCCACAGACAGGGTAGGGAAGTCAGAAAGTAACGAGAGATGGACTAACACATTGTTGGTTTGGCTCTGCACATATTTGTTGACAGTATCAGAAATATAAAATAACACCAGGCTAATCCTCATACTCAAAGGAGTATTTTGATAATAAACTTGAAATCAATAAAAACAACACTAAGGGAACATGGGATATACTAAATAAAATTATTAGTAAAAAATCAACTGGTACCACATATTCCAGTCATTTTATTGACAACGGAAAAGTTGTCGATGACATGAATGCAGTGGGAGAAGGTTTTAATACGTTTTTTGTAACAGTAGGCCCCAATCTGGCAGGGGAAATTATACCGCCAGATGGGGGCAGTGTAGAAAAATTTTATGGAGCCAGAAATTCTGAATCAATGTTCCTGATAAAAGTGGGAGAGAATGAGATAATTGAACTTCAATAGAT
Organism: Sander vitreus; assembly: GCF_031162955.1. NCBI lineage: Eukaryota > Metazoa > Chordata > Actinopteri > Perciformes > Percidae > Sander > Sander vitreus. Next base: position 17,299,414 of record NC_135873.1, on the reverse strand, counting down.
TGGAATGGGATAGACATGACAATAGTAAAAGAAGTCATTTCAGACATCATAGTGCTTTTGGCGTGCATTTGTAACCTATCATTTCCCTGACAAAATGAAAACAGCAAAAGTAATTCCACTGTTCAAGGCTGGAGATAAAAAATGATATACAAATTATAGACCGGTCTCACTCTTATCTCAATTTTCAAAAATACTTGAAAAAAACTGCAAGACTGGACTGCTTTGTGGAAAAACATAATCTATTAATTGATTGTCAATATGGATTTAGAGAAAGAAGATCAACATCGATGGCCTTGATGGAACTTATGGAAAAACTTACAGGTTCAGTTGATAAGAAGTTTGCAGTGGAAGTGTTCATAGACCTCAAGAAAGCATTTGATACCATAGACCATGATATTATGTTGGAAAAAATGGAAAGGTTTGGAATCAGAGGTGTAGGTCTGGAATGGCTGAAGAGCTACATCAAAAATAGGAGACAGTATGTACAACTGGGAAATGCCATGTCCAGGTTAGTTAACATCACGTGTGGCGTGCCACAGGGTTCGATAATTGGACCAAAATTATTCATTATGTATATAAATGATATTTGTAACGTGTCCAATATATTGAAATATGTCATTTTTGCAGATGATACTAACATTTTCTGTACAGACGACTGTTTGCAAAAGCTAATGGACAAGGTGACAGTAGAACTAGGTAAATTGAAACTGTGGTTTGATGTAAACAAGTTATCTCTAAATTTGAAAAAAACAAAGTTTATGATTTTTGGAAATCGCAAAACACATTTAACAACTCATGTAAGCTTAAGGATAGAAAGAGTTAGAGTGAGTTTATGAGCACACCTTTCTAGGGGTAATAATTGACCATAAAATCAGTTGGAAATCACAAGTAAACCATGTAAGATCCAAAATTTCCAGAAGCATTGGGGTGTTGAGTAAAGTCAGACACTTCCTAAATTATAGATCTATGAACACTCTCTACAGCACGCTGATACTACCATATTTAACGTACTGTGTTGAGATTTGGGGCAATGCCTGTAAAACCACTCTACAGACAGTGTGCACAGTTCATGTCGGCTTCAATTATCATACTAATTCTTTATTTCTTAAGTCAAACACACTGAAATTCATGGACCTGGTGAACCAAAATACTACGTTAGTTCTGTATAAGGCCCGAAATAATCTACTTCCCCCCAACATTCAAACCATGTTTAGAGAAAGAGAAGGGGGTTACGCCCTCAGAGGTGACCTAAATTGGAAACAACCTACCTGTAACACTAATGAAAAGCAGGTGCATTTCTGTCTGCGGCGTGAAGTTATGGAACGCATTGCCAAGGGAATTAAAACATATCGGGAATGTTTTTAAATTTAAAAAAGGGTTCAAAGATATGATACTAGATAAGTATAGAAATTGAGTAATATTATTGTGTGCAAAGGTGGATAATCATGTTGATGATGATAGGCATCATTACCATTATGGTTGTCATCATTAATTATGATATTATTTACCTTAAGGTGGCAATTGCAATGTATATAAGCACTGACCCTAAATGGGTATATGTAGGTGTGTACGTATGTATTTCTGTGGGTATGTATGTAGGTATGTATGTATGTAGGTATGATGTAGGCATGTTTTGATTCAGGTTTGTTTTTCTTTCCATTTAATTTCTTATATCTTTTTTGTCTTGTCGATTTTATTTCCTTGAAAATGAGTTTGTTATTTTAAAAAATGTGGGGGGGGCCTTATATAAGCTGAAACTTCCGACCCTACCCTTTGGTTACGACCAATAAAATTCATTCATTCATTCATCCTTTAACCTTATCGGCTCTGAATAATGTAGGATGTGTGCAGATTAGCTGTATTACGGGTTAGGGTCACTTAGGAAATAATCTCTATTACACTGCAGGGGTGCAAACTTGTCAGGTTTCAACAAAAAAACTCACCGTATGGAATCCAATATAGCTCATTTGTGTGATTTGTGTAGAGCCGATGAATTTTTGAAATTTTAGGGCGGGTCTGGGTCTGCGAGGACAGAGTCATGGGGCACTTTTGACTGCCCAGCAAATTGAATTTACACATACAGTACACACCCTCTGACAATGGCTATCATCAGAGAACTTAATAACATAGTTCCCAGGGTGGATTCTTGTGCACTCCTTGGTTAAAAAAGATAAATAGCAGCTTAAAAAAATGAAGGGATTAACATGTATGTGTTTTAGCTTCTTAATCAACATGTAAGGCTGCAGCGTATTAAAAGCTTAGCTAAATTAAACAAACAGTAGGCGTGGATAAGCCTTGGGGTTGTCTATGTGTTTACTGACCTGTTGTGTAATGCTATAGCTTTGCTGCTTGCTCCTGCCTCTGCTTGCATATTTCTGCTGATAATCTTGCTTTTCCTCTGTGAGAAACTATGAGCATACTCTTGGATACTTATAAATCACTGGACTATACATTTTTTGTAGACTTAGTAGGCTATTGCCATATTTCAACATTTTTCTGCGTGAGCGTGGCCTACCAATAGCTCAAGCCTGTCCTAAAGTGACTGTAGCTAAAGCTAATTAGCAGCAAGATGCCTCCCTTCTCCATGGAGGACTACTACAAACTCCTTCAGAAGATTGCAGTTCTGGAAACCAAATTTTACCGGTTAGAAGTAAACGTGGAAGTGAACGGATCATGTGGACATGACACCACTTTACCATTGTCCCAAAACAATGGACAAAAGCATGCCAGCACACAGCTAACTAGCACCAGCAAGACTACAAACAAACAGCAGGGCTGTGGAATGGGTAATAAATCAACAAGTGGTAGTCCTCCCTGGAACTCTTTTGGTGCAAAGCCTAAGAGTAAATAATTTTCCTGGGAAATGGGAGGACGACTAACGGGCAGGGCACAGCGCCCTGAGATTTGTGATACGACCGGCTGGCCTGCATTATCATCCAGGCAGAGTGCCTCTTCAACCACTGTACTCAGTAGGACACAGCCGTGGACAGCTGCAAAAGGGAGAATTAGCAACAAAATGCCTCCTCAACAACTAAGTGTGCAGGTGGAGAACAGAACCCTGGACATGGCCTGGATTGCGTCTCATCATCACACAGCAGGGTAAGGACTGAGAGCAATTCATAAAGTAAAAAGCTACAGGATAAGCTAACAACTGGGCACCTAACTCTGATTGTGGGTGACTCTGCTGTAAAAGACATAAAAAGCAGTAAAAACACCAAAATACTCTGTTTTCCCAAAGACATGGTGTCTGACTTGGCCCAAAGAATACCGGATATCGTGGCAGCACACCCAACTGTGAAGAACATTATACTGCATATAGGGTCACATGATGTTGTAAAGGAAGAGTCTGAAGTGCTGAATCGTGACTTTATGAATCTGCTGAACACAGTCAGCTCCCTAAACGTGGAGGTGTTTATCAGTGGCCCTCTACCACCAGTCAGAAGAGGAGCTGAGAGATTCAGCAGACTGTTGGCACTGAACAGATGGCTTTCAACTGCATGTACCGTCCACTCTCTGCGGTTCATTGACAATTTTAACATGTTCTGGGACCGCAGACTTTCTAAGATCTTTCAGATCTTTTTAAAGCAGATTTCCTTAACAAACCAGGAGTAAAGCTGTTCACCTCTAGCCTACTTTACTTTCTGCACCACACATCTACTCCCCCGGCCAAGGACACGAGACAAGATAAATCAACACAAACAAAACAAGAGGAAGACACAACAAAGTGCGGCAGTGATCCACCACAGCCCCCACCTGAGCAAAGATTTGACCATGGAAGACCACAGAGCAGAGATGAGAAATCTCAACCCCCTTTTTCACCCATCCAACACTCCTCAAATCCCCTTACCAACACTGACGCCTTTGAGGATCCATCACTCTCCCCATCCGCCTTCTCCCCTGTTTCCCCCTGCCACATGTTGGGGTTCACTGACCGGATGGAGCAGCTGGTAGATGCTGGAATCAAGTTTGCCCCACTACCTTCTCCCATCATTCGCCCCCAGCATCAAACTGACCTTGTTTTGACTGAACCGCTGAAAGTAAAACGCCAGGCACCTCTGCCCCCTCAAGGACGGCAGCGAACTCCTTCTCACCAGACTGATAAGTATGCTTGTGTACAAAATGAAACAAGCTTTAACTGATATGTGCTGGGTCCAGGCTGCACGCCTAGTGGCACTCATGACTCTTTCCAGGACAAGCCTGGGCCCTGTGTATTAAATTCTTCATCAATCTATGTTGTGATAGGTAATAGAAAAAGAATGGTGAATCCGCTAAGTAACAAAAAGAAGCAGTTAACTGCCAACTTAGCAAATTTAGCATCCATTCCTCGTCAGCCTATCCCAAAAAGGAGACAGATAATTATTTTAACACACTAACATTAGCCTTACTAAACGTCAGGTCTTTGGCAGGTAAATCATTTTTAATCAATGATTTTATTATTAAGCACAATCTTGACCTCATGTTTTCAACTGAAACCTGGTTAGATCATAACAGTGATGCTGTTCTTATAGAGTCAGCTCCCCCTAACTTCAGTTTTATGAGTGAGAATAGAGCGAATAAGAAAGGAGGTGGAGTCGCCATTTTGTTAAATGACGCGTTCCAGTGTACTCAAATATCTTATGGAAACTTTGCTTCTTTTGAATATGTGGCTCTTCAGCTAAGGTCCTCCTCTCGACCTATATTTCTAATTATCTACAGGCCACCTAAATACTGTGCATCCTTTTTTGACAACTTTACTGAACTGCTGTCTATACGCTGTATTAACTTTGACTGTGTAGTTATTGCTGGTGATTTCAACATTCATGTTGACAGCCCCTAGGATAGACGGACCAAAGAACTGTGTTGTATTTTTGAGAACTATGGACTGACTCAGCATGTGACGGAGCCCACACACAACAAGGGGCACACTCTAGACTTGATTATCTCGAAGGGTTTGAACATTTCCAAGGTTGTGGTGACTGATGCTGCTCTCTCTGATCATTTCTGTGTTTTCTTTAATGGTACTATCTCTGTGCAGAAAAGTGTCCAAACAAAGTTAATAAGAAAATGGTATATCACTGACAACACCAGTGAAACATTCATTTAGCTTTTCTCGTCCACACCCACCCTCTCAGGGGTCTCAGTCACTGAGCTTGTAGACAATTTCAACTGTAAAATTACAAATGTTATTGATGCCATTGCTCCCATTAACACTAGAATGGCCATGACGGTCATTTTGACCGTTTTGAAATTTATATGTGTAATAACTTTGCTGAATAAAAAAATACAATCCCGGTCAAAATGACCGCTCACGGCAGTTCTAGTAGCTATGGAATTCCAGCACTTCTAGTGTTAAGGTAAAAACTGTCTCTGATAAGAAAAGATCTCCATGGAGAAATGCCATACTGGTAAGAACAGAAAAAAAACTGGTGAAGTGGTGAAAAACTAATCTCCAGGTCCACTACAACACCTATAAAGAGAGACTTCGCATTTATAATTTGGAACTGAGGAATGCAAGGCGGTCCTTCTTCTCGGACATTATTGCCAAAAACAATAATAATTCATGTGCTTTGTTTGCTACTGTCGATAGGTTAACAAACCCTCCAGTACCAGTAGCATCTGAACTTTTATCCACGAGGCCTGCAATGATTTTGCCACCTTCTTCAAAGACAAAATTCAGAAAATTAGACAAACAATCAGTGCTTCAATATCAGTGTCCAGGCAAAACAAATTCCAATAAGTCCACAGCTCCCTGTTCAGATGCACCAATCATGGCCACGGGGAGTGTCTACCTGCGTGTCAATCACTGCTCATGCACACGCATTCATTCTCCCTTGTGGGGGGAGGGGCTTAGGAGACCGTTTGGGCTTTAGCAGAAAGGGGGGAGGGGCTGAGAAGTTGTTGATGTTCAAATTCTTTGGCTAAGTCCTGGACCTTCACAATCCTACCTACAGCACCTTTAAATCCTTCAAATCCTCTTCCACTTCAAAATGCTACTCCTCCTACAAACTTTACTACAGACATCATTCAAACTTTAAACTGTTCACAAAATCTTCAGCTATTACAGTTGTATTCAGCTTTTTGATATCTTTTACAGTTTGTGTGTTATCACTGTTAAAGTTTAGCATTTCTTTCAGGCTTTTCTGCATTTATAATGGGTGTGTATAGACCTCAACAGTCCCGCCCCTCCTCCAAGAGAGCTTAGGTTCCAGAAGTAAATTTCCCATTCATTTCTCCCATTGACATCTGGAAAATCCGTATGTAACGAGTTTTAGACCATGCCTTAGGCTAACCAGCTACGCCATGACTCATAAGCATACAACATATAATTTTGAGTGAAAAAACGAATAGAAAATCCAAAAAAACTCAAAGGTACAAGACTGTGTACATATTTTCATTTCCGAGCGAAGGAACTTCTCATCCCATAAACCACCGTGCACCACTGAATAATATAGTCGAAGACACAACCGCGAAAGAGCCTCTTGAAAAACTTCCAATCCGACGACAGCCTTGCGCACTTTTCCTCCAACATAGTGATTTTTATATAGTGAATGTACAGTTAATAGCAGTTATTTCAGTAGTAGTCGTGTAATTATTGATATGACTCATACAGTATGAAGCCTACAGTAGTCTAGCTAAAGTGAACGGATAATGTTAACTAACGTTACCAACCTCCCTGTACACATTACAGCAGCAAAGACTTTCACGGATTAACCAAACAGTTACATGAGTTCCACCAATCAGAGACATCACTGTGGGATTGTGGGATTGTGGGTAATGAAATACTTATCCAAGGCATCACGAATAAAAGACATTTATCTCAAAACAAGCTTGGTGCCCCATGAACTTTTGGCGTCACGGGGCGACCCGCTCGTTAAACGTCTTGGTCGGTGTCTCAAGACGGCTCGGGTGGGTTACCGATGTTGCCTTTTTTGCGTGAGCCGTTCCCCGCACTGGCGCCGCGAGGCGGTTGGGGCACACTGAGGACAGTCCACCCAGGTTGACAGCTGCACCGGGAGCAGGAGGCCCCGCCCCTCCCTGCGAGGAAAGAGGGCACAGCAAGGGGTTATTGAGGTAAAAGTTGCATCAAATCCGCCTTGGTTGCGGCCGCATTGAAAAAACTCTGATCTGGGTCTGATTCAGGACCACATATGGAAGTGGCCTGAATCTGATTTGAAAAAATTAGATCTGGGCTAGATTTGAGTGTTCACACTACTTCTGAAGAAGTCTGACCTGTCTACTACTATTCTTGTCTACTTTCAGCCAATGTGCTCATTTAAGCAATAGGACTTATATATTCGGCTCGGTGAGCTTCCAAATGACAAGATGCACAAGCATTTCTCCCTTCACAGCCATTGTTAAACATCCTCCACATTCCCGGACAAAAGCACAGCGTACTGAGTTTTTCGACTCGCTGATAAGCCCAAATTTCTTTATTTTATCCACACAAATTATATATCAATATGTTCGGAAATGTTTTGTGGTGCCCACAGTGAGGTCATTATATTGATAGCATGTATTGTTTTGGCTTTTTTGAGGCTTCTTTGAAGGTAGGCTTAATAGTGCTCCTTTAGTAAATCTCAGTATATAAAGACGTCTATCAACCACCAGGTGTAATTAAATATCAAAGCGAGGGCAAGGCCTGATCACAGCTCGAAGGACCAGCTGCTGTTTTACTATACCATGACACTGCACTTTCCCCCAGACAAAATTACAATTACAGACAGTAATATGAGCAATAACACAACATTACAATTGATTTACATTAATTATATATATATATATATATATATATATATATATATATATATATATATAGTATACCGTGTGTATTTGTGTGTATGTGTTTATGTATTTGTAATAATAAGTAATAATGTACTACTACTAATAATAATAATTGCACAGAAGACCAGTAGCCTACTTTGGTGGTGAAACAAAACTGTACACCTGTTTGTCACAAAAAAGAGAGAAATAGGTTTTTAAAAGCTCTCAGTACATTTGTGTGTCTGGCTGCTTCAAAATAAAATTAATAATTTTAATTTATAGCTCTTCATTTTTTTAAATTAATAAAAGATTTTAATAAAAAAAATAACAGAGGTTTATTAGTGGTAACGAATTTATGGTAAATTAACTCTTTATAAGGCTCACACTGCAAGATGTGTACACAATGGTGCTGTGCAGATAGGTCTGGCAGTGCGATACGCAGATGGCCTGGCAGGTTGTCCCAGCCCATAATCACACATGTATGATAATACATCCAAAACAAATGTAGTTCTGCTCACGTTTTTAATTAATGCATTTCCTTTTTGAAGCTTTTTGTAATGCAATGTCCTTAAGCCCTCTTCTTTTCAGCCAATGTATTTCACCCCTCAGCTCTTTAGGGTGATGCTTTTTTGTTCTATGCAATGGAACAAAGTCAGTTCATTTGAGATTCCACTATTGACAGTATTACAGTTTAGCATTTTAGCTTTTCTAGCAATGTATTGTAACTGCATTACCTAAATAAGCTAAGAGTCTTAGCTTAATACGCTAAGAGTCTTAGTAATGTAGTCCATTTTTATATCAGAACACAGCATAGAAAATCTGATTAGAAATATAGGAAATATTGAATAGGATAGAACAACATAATGTAATTCTGAATAAAACATCACATTCATTATTAATTTCACTTGTTTTCAAAACAGTACACATTTTCTATAAGCAGAGGAAAGCGCAGCCCAGTTATTTGTCATCAAGGGTGGAAAGAAAGCTATTTCCCGTTGCTAGGTCTCATTGGTTGCGCTTCCGAAAGGTCAGCTGCAACTAGGTCAAAGTTGAAGTGGCCCTTCTAGGGGGCAGAAGGTTGAATTAATGCAGCCTCATGGATGAGTGGAGAAATGCCAATTAATGAACAACAAGTAATGTTGCCTGTGACTCATGCAAAGCCACTGGTGCATGTAGGCTCTGACAATCTATGAGAAGGACAATAGCTAAAGAGAATTTGGCCGTTCTTTGCTTTAAAAAAGGGTCCCTGTCCAGCAGCTGACTCTTAGCGCTCAAATGTCAGAGTGTTCTTTAATGCACCAATAGCTTTCAAATCAGTCCCCGGTCCCTCTTGTATAAGCATGGAATAAAAAGGTCACCGTGATAGATTACCTATCTGAACAAAGTCTCTGCACAATGATTTTAATAGTGCACTGAGATGAGTAAAAAGCAAAGGCTGCCTGGAAGGCAGGAAAGCAATCGTAAACATACTGTATGGAAAATAGGTTTGGAATATGGGCAGCAGTAATGTAAGGTGTACAATATGTGATTTATAGTTATATAATAATATATAATGTTTGCATATGTAAATAGGGTATTTCTAGAAGGGGTGTTTTGCTATGCCCTGCTATGGCTCGACAGAAAGATTTTCTAGAAAAAATAGTACACAGTTCACTCTTACTTTGTTACAAAGTAGTTTTGGGACCACTGGTAGGGAAAAACCAGTGGTAAAAGTCGTAAAATTATGAGAAAAAAGTCAATTTATCACAATAAAGTTGCACAATAACAAGAAAAAGGTTGCTTCAAGAACCAAACAATGTATATAGTATAGTATATTGGATTGGTCATAATAATAATAATAATACATTTAATTTGTATAGCGCTTTTCAAGGACTCAAAGTCACTTTACAGGGCAAGGTAGAAAACAAAACAAAACAAGATTCAGGCACAGATGAAAAGGGAGGGGGGCGTGGTGCTACGGATCGGCAGAGGTGAAGAGATGGGTCTTGAGGCGGGACTGGAAGATGGTGAGGGACTCAGAGGTGCGGACCTCTTGGCAGAGGGAGTTCCAGAGCCTGGGAGCTACCCTGGAGAAGGCTCTGTCCCCAAAACTGTGGAGGTTGGACTTGTGGATGGAGAGGAGACCGGCTGAGGTGGATCTGAGGGACCGTGAGGGTTGGTAGAGGGAGAGGAGGTCAGTGAGGTATGAGGGGGCCAGATGGTGGAGGGCTTTGTAGGTGAGGACCAGGATTTTGTAGGTGATCCGGTGGGAAATGGGAAGCCAGTGGAGTTGTTTTAGGACTGGAGTGATGTGGTGCCAGGATTTGGTGCGGGTGATGAGTCGGGGGGCTGCATTCTGGACCAGTTGGAGTCGGTTGAGGTGGGTAGAGCTGATGCCAAGGAGAAGTGAGTTGGTCATAGGATTACATATACACATTCCTCACATTCCTCATTGTCAACAACTGCTGCAGTTTCTGTTTTTCACTATCAAAGACTAGATTTTTTCCCTTTACATAGACGAGTATACAGCTGTGGTCTGTATCTGTCCTCTTCTCGCTTTGCTTGCCCATTAGTCTATACCCTCGACCTTCCACTTCTGTGATTTCTGAGGACTATGGTTAACTGCTCCTCAGATCTCTGCAGGGTAAATCCAGACAGCTAGCTAGACTATCTGTCCAATCTGAGTTTTCTGTTGCACGACTAAAACTACTTTTGAACGTACACATGTTCCACCAAAACAAGTTCCTTCCTGGGACTGTCTAGCGCTTAGTGCTGCCCAAGACGATTGTGATTGGTTTAAAGAAATGCCATTACAGTTTTTTCCAACTGCTTACACACAAAATCTTTTCATGTCACATGATTTTTGAAACCTCTCACTCAAAGTGCAAAACTACACAGCAAATCTCCAAAACCAGAAGCTATTTTAATTCAGTTTTAAATTGCATGAAACACTTTTTTCAAAACATTACACACAATTCTCTACCTAAGACACAAAAATCTAACAGGAAGTGACTTGCTTTCCTTTTCTAAACACAACCAATCAAAATGCTACACTTATTTACCAGGTCTCACACACACTGCTCACATTTGCAAACACATTATGTCATAACTGAACACTAACCAATCACTGCTTTAGTATAGGCCTATACATAGGTCAAAGGTCAGATTATCTGTTTTGAACAGTGGATGCCAACAATAGACAGAGAGCAAGGGGAGGAGGAGGGCCAGATTGGACGACAATGAGGAGGAGGAGGAGGAGTAGGAGGAGGAGGGAAGAATAGGAAGAAGGAGAGCCATCTCTGATGAGATCAGGTCCACACTTATTCATCATGTGATCAACCATGGATTGACCAATGAGAGAAGCCCATCTTGAGTAGCTTTACAGTGGCGTCCATACTGCATGCAACTATCCAATTACTATTTCAGCATTACAAATCAATCAGACTTTGTTTTGCAAAAGCCGCCCCCCCGCCCCAACACACACAAGCACGCACAAACACACACAACACACACACGCACACGCACACACACACACACACACACACACACACACACACACACACACATATTCTTTATTCTAAAAATGATACCTTTGGTTTACATATGTTTGTACTTTTGTTTTCTTGTTTCATGCTACTGTATACAACACTGTGCTATTCTTACAAACGTAATGTTTTGCCCAATAAATATTTTCTGTTTTACTGTAACATTACATTGTTGTTTACAGTACACTTTTCAACCACTTTCAGCAGATTACTTTCTCTCTAGAACATTGTAAATGTAGATATAAGCCTATGAAAGACAAAAGAGCTTTAGATTTAGAACAACAGTGTGTACATGGTATATCCAAAAATGTACTATTATGAAAAAAGTGTTTGCAAGTGTCTGGCAAAGTGAGACTATTCGCCCACAGTCCTAGGTTGCTGTCAAATATTTAAATAAATAAATAAAATAAAGACCTTCTATCTAGCAGAGGACAGACCCTCCTGATTGGACAGACTGACTGTCCAATCAGGAGGCTCCGTCCTCTGCTAGATAGGTCCTACCTTTTCCGGTAGAAGTTAATGCCGTTGTCTTTTATGATTTGTTGAAGTGTTTTCATATTTGCTGTCGTGTTTTCATGTTTGCCATTGTGATTTCCTATTTGCTGTCGTGTTTTCCTATTTGCTGTCATGTTTTGATATTTGCTGTCGTGTTTTATGATTTGTTGAAGTGTTTTCCTATTTGCTGTTGTGTTTTCCTATTTGCCGTCGTGTTTTATGATTTGCTGTCATGTTTTCCTATTTGCCGTTGTGTTTTATGATTTGTTGAATGGTTTTCCTATTTGCCGTTGTGTTTTATGATTTGCTGTTGCATTTTTCTATTTGCTGTTGTGATTTGCACTTCAGGGCCGCTATTTTTATTAACATGCATTTCAGTCAGGAACACTCTTGTCATAAATTTAACCATTTATTGCAACAAATGGAAATACAGTTATACTTGGCGATGAAGGCTCTGTTCTAATGATGCTCCCTTGATCAGCCAAGCAGCATGCTAAGATGATACAGGGAGCACGATGCTGAGACCCCCCTGTACACAAAAGTGGGCCCAATCCAAGATGTTTAAACAATTTCAGACATAGTTATGATGACACCCAAAACCAGGAAGGTGGAGGCTGGGGTGGTGGAGGCAAGCTTTGCCAGCAGCGGTGGTGTGAGGCAGCAGAGAGGAATAGGGAGACATTTTAAATGGACTGCCTGATGTGAAAAATGGCTGTGATTGGTTGTGACTGGCTGGAATGATAATTCAATCAGTGGGCCTATGACTTCCTTGTCCTGCATGAACTAACGCAATGCTTAAGTACTTGTCACTATTGCTGTCACAAGTTTGATTTAAATCTTACTATTGCAGTTGTTTAGATGGTTGGAAATGGTTGATGAAGTTGCAATGGTGGTTTTAATGAAGTCAGTGATGAGGGCAATATATAAAGTCCCATTCACCTGTGTTTCTATCTGCACCATGGCATGCCCATTAGTGTTGACGAACTGAACGAAGAGCCGATTAATTAACCCGACTCGTGTCACTGAACTGGGAGAATCAAGTGCCATATATAATGAACCGACTCACTTCTGTTTTTTCACCTCATTTGTGCTGTTGTGTGTAGCTGGTATTCTTCTGCTACTGTGTGTGTAGTAATCTAGGCCAGTGGTTCCCAACCTTTTTTCCTTGGCGCCCCCCCTACTTATGTCTAAGAAAAGCTGAGCCCCCCCCTCCGAAACCGAAGTTGAGGTAACTCTCTCGAGATAGAGCCTTACTTTCTTTTTTAATACAGAGGAGTTATCAGCACTTTTACGTTTCTCTGCTATGTTTCATTTATAAAATAGTGATGCCGTGGCGGCAGGAAAAACGAGGATGATAGCAGCTAGCAGCTGACCTGATGACAGCAAGGGTCCCAGGTTAAGAGGTCCCAGAGGTTTGGCCTACTAAGTTGCCTGCCTACAATTTTAAGCGAGAACAAAAATATATAGTTTTTATACAGACTTTTGTATACATTATATATTCTAGTGTATTATCATAATTTGTTTAACATGTGCAAATATTTTTTTTTTTTACCTCAACCTCAAACCAGATAAAGACTTGCGCACCCCCTGTGATCTTTGCCGCCCCCCTGAGGGGTCCCCGGACCCCAGGTTGGGAACCACTGATCTAGGCCATTAGCACCTCCACTGGAGTGGTGGTAGAATCAATCAAGAAATGGGATACCTGAGGAGACCGCGCACCAGGCAACTGAACGAGACCAAATGTAACCGTGCAACCGGCCGATCGAGTCGAATGTAATCAAATGCTGTCTTGGTTCTCGGCAAGTTTGAGTTATTAACCAAGCCTTGTTTCTGGTGCATCTTAGATGATTGTGTTCATGGCAATTCACACATTATCGATGGGGAAGTACATCACATACAAATACATGCCATGTTATCTTGGTAGTTATGTTAAGTTAAATGTTTGTTACAAGCGGCCAAAATGGGTTTCCTCAGGAGGGTGGCTGGCGTCTACCTTAGAGATAGGGTGTGAAGCACAGTCATCTGTGAGGAGCTCAGAGTAGAGCCGCTGCTCCTTACCATCTGGTAAGGATGCCCCCTGGGCGCCTCCCTAGGGAGGTGTTCCAGGCACATCCAGCTGGGAGGAGGCCTCGGGGAAGACCCAGGACTAGGTGGAGGGATTATATCTCCAACCTGGCCTTGGAACGCCTCGGGACTCCCCAGTCGGAGCTGGTTAATGTGGCTCAGGAAAGGGAAGTTTGGGGTCCCGTGCTGCAGCTGCTCCCCCCGCAACCCGATACCGGATAAGCGGACGAAAATGGATGGATTAATGTTTGTTACATGGTAGGTAGGCTGTCACGAGGAGACCGCGCACCAGGCTACTGAACGAGACCGTAACTGTGCATAATGCAATAATGCATGAGTCTATGTAATCAACCTATAGTAGAAGCCTTTATGTCTCGTGCATTTTAGAATTGTGTTCATGGAAATTCATAGGCTACATTACCAAGGGGAAAGTATTATATCACATACAAATATACGTCATGTTGTCTTGGTAGTTATGTTAAGTTAAATATTAGAAGTGAATGTTGCTACATGGTAGTTAGACTGTCACGAGGAGACCGCGCACCAGGCTACTGAATGTAACCGTGACCAGTGCGTGAGTCTAGTGTAATCAAGCGGTGTCTTGGTTCCTGGCGGGGAACCAAGATAATCCCCCCTGCCGCCAAGGGCATGCAATACGGTGACCGAATCTATTAACTCGGTAGGCCAACCAACGACCGTCGGGTTGAACCGACTTGTGTAAAAGAGGTGGTTGTTCCATCACTAATGCCTATTTTTGACTGACGTTTTGGATGAAGAAGCCCTGATATTGCAACAGATTCTCACTCCCATCGCTTAAAATACAGACGCTTGGTCAGGTGCCTTTGGCTTTGTTGTTGACACTAAAAGTCTCCTTTAGCGCCAAATCTAAACGCGCTTGGTCGGGACTATTGGCGTAACTTTTGACGCAGTTAGGTTAAGGAAAAGGTTGTGGGTGGGCTTACGTTTCCATGACATGCGGGAAGAATGGGGCGGTTGGGTTTAGGAAAAGAAGAACTGACGGTTGGGTTTAGGAAAAGAAGAACGGACAGTTGGGTTCAGGAAAACAATAACGGGATTGTTGGGTTTAGTAATAGAAGAAAGCGACAGTTGGGTTTAGGAAACGTGACTAGCGGGACACGATCCCCGGTCTCCTGGGTGAAAGTCCTGTGTTGTGTGACCCATCCACCACCCTAACCAACCTCCCTACGTGGATTTTCGGACATTCGTACTACTTGATACCGTAGTCGCTATTAGTGCTAGGTCATCTTCAAACCCTTTGTAGCTGCTGCTCTCCCTGGTGCGTTCTACAAACACGCTGAAGGGTGCTTTTTGTGTCGCTTCAGACGCTGACAGCCATTGCCCAACACATTTCACTGATAAACACAAATGCGTCAAAGGTTTTACTTATGTGTAGTTGTAATTAACATTCAACATTTTGTATTCTCAGGTGAATTCTCTGGCATTCTGCTGGGAGACTAGGGTTATGCCTGTGAGATGTTCCTTCTCACTCCCCTTGCAGACCCTCAGACAGCAGCACAGCAAGGATACAATCTTGCCCATGCAAGAACAAGGGCCCGAATTGAGATGGCATTTGGCCTTCTCAAGTCACGTTTTCAGTGTCTCCACCACCTGAGGGTCGCCCCAGAAAGGGCCTGTGACATCACTGTAGCCTGCACTGTCCTACATAATTCAGTTCAAATTAATTGTATTCATAGTATCAAATCATAACAAGAGTTATCTCGAGACACTTTACAGATAGAGTAGGTCTAGACCACACAAGACCCAAAAATTCCAGTAATTCTCCCAAGAGTAAGCCTTTAGTGCGACAATGGTGAGGAAAAACTCCCTTTTAGGGAGAAACCTCGGCTGGTGAGGAAAACTTCCTTATAGGGAGAAACCTCAGACAGACCCAGGCTCGTGGTGGGCGGTTGTCTGACGGTGCCGGTTGGGAGTGTGATGAACTGTGGCAATTATAGTCACAGTGCATAATTTGGATTTGCTTTAGCCAATACTCACTATGTTGCCAGGCTGGCTGGATCCTGTTACATATATATTTTCTATGAGTGCTATATCACTGACTTCTCATCCATTATGGGCTGAATACGTATTTCCATGAGATTGACATGATACCTCAGGCCTTCTGGAGTCCAGTGACACTGTCTCTTCATCATCGGCTGCAGAAGCCCCTTCCAATGCTGCAGAAGCCCCTTCCCCCTGCCTATTGAATAGAATTTGTATTGACAGGATGTGCCAAGCCATATGCTTTTAATAAATAATACTCACCGTATCATCGTCTGGTGGCAGGAGAGTGACTTTGTCGCCGGACACTGCAAGGCCAAACAAGGTCAGACAGTCCACATATGCCCATATTAAATGGTTGATTGTGTTTGATGTGCAGTACTGGAAAAATGTACCTTATATGAAGAGGGCAGTTTCTGCAGGTTGAACAGAGTCAGTAGCTGTCCCACCCTGAATCCCTTCCATTACAGGCCTTCCTTGGTTTAAGACAAGGGCCATTTCCTCAGCTGGGGTGAAGTCTGGAGTTGTTGCCCCCCCCCGTGCCAGACAAATGAGCCTTCTTCTTAACTGCTAAAATTAGTTTAGATAATAAAATATGTGAGTAGGCAACTTCAAGTACTTTTTACATACCATTTGTACACTGTTAAGAATCAAGGCACTTACCAGCCTGCAAAATGTTTTTATATTTTATCTTAACTTGTTGCCAGGTTCGTTTTTGTCCATTTTGTGTATGAACATTAATTGTAGAAAGATATTAGATTATGTAAAACATATTCTCGCATTGTCGAATAAGGGTTTGAAATTAGGCCTAGTCTAGGGTAAATTACCCGAGGAACATTAATTCCCTCTGCTCACTTTTAAGGCAAAGTAGGCTAAATAATAATAATACATTTTATTTATATAGCACTTTACATGGTACTCAAAGACACTTTAAAGTAAAACCAGCACATTTAGCACATAAAAACTGATACAGCAATAAAACCAACACATAAAACAAGCATATTAAACAATTAAAACAGAGTGTACAACTTTGTAAAAATGGGGAGTGGCTAGTAAGTAGATATTTTTAAATCCTTACGCATTCAGTCGGTCCGCTATTGTCTGCCAGGCTTTTTCTCTCTGTTTGATAACAGCAGCCATATTTCCCTTTTTGCATATTATACGTTTCCCTCCTCATAACTTTCCATTAGAAGCTGCCACTCAGCGGGTGAAAAATATGCTGCACGCGTCTTCTCCATTTCTGCATCAGTAAATATGTGATCGATACCGTGGTCTCTTTAAGAAAGCCGCGAACGTGCACTAATCCCAACTTCCTACACCTGGCTTGAGATAGCTTCACCTTTTCATCCTGGCTCGGCAAACGTGCAACTGATTAAGCTACGATGATCAGATCAAACTAGGTCAGGCTGCACGTTTTCAGTTATCCTGGATTTCTTCATTCGACCTTTGTGCAATAGCCCCCTGATCACTCACAGTGATTCAGTATTGTTGAATGCCATCCTCTCATTTAAAGGGTAACTACCGTTTTTTTCAACCTGGACCCTATTTCCCTACATTTTTGTGTCTAAGTGACTGATAGGAACAACAATCTTTGACATTGGTCCAGTATTAAGCGAGATAATAGTAGTTATAAATAACGGCATTATAAATAATGGCATTATAAATAACGGCATTATAAATAACAGCATTACTAACGGCGTTACTTTTTTCAGTAACAAGTAATCTAATTGATTACTCTTCCCATCTTAATAACGCCGTTACCGCTACTGCCAAAAAATGCGGAGCATTACTATAATTGAAGCTGTTTTTTTCATCAGACCAACTAGATCTCTGAGCCGAGAGGCAAAGACTTTTTTTTTGTACTGTTCTTCCTTGGTTAGTGGGCAGTGCACGAGACAAGAGCATAAATGCTGACGATTGGCTGAGGTTGAGTAAAATAAAACAAAAATATAATATCTACATACATGGCATTTGATTGGAGGCTAAGACCTTTCTGTTTAATCAGAAACAGCTCTGATGTTGCTAGCACTAAACACACCAGACTCCATTTAAAAAAACAATACTTTTAGCATGTATAGAGCATATAGAACATATTTTCACATGTAAATCGGTAAACTATGTGTTTATTTCAATCAAAACTAGAGTTGTGATGGTTGGAAAAGTGGAAAGACGACCCAAAACGGCTTTTCATAGTTTAATTTTGTTTCTGTTGACTTTGAATTAAGTGTATTTTACGATGCTAAAATTACTGTTTATTTACTATCAGGACCGGTGACCAGAACTCAAACGCAGACCAGAGGTTAATTGCAATTAAGGTGATTTTATTGAACTGAACAGAGTGTGGTTTGAAAGGCAGGTGGTTCGGATGAGTCAGAGAGAGGGAATGGGGTCCGGGCTCCAGAGCTCTGGGTCTAGCGGTGCTGGCAGGTAGGTCAGGTTTCAGGCACAGGGCGAGATGGTAGGCTGAGGTGAGACAGGACAAAACAAGTTAGCAAAATGTTATTCACACTAGTGACAGTTTTTAGATTGGCTGGCATGTTATCATACAGGCTGATTCAACGATCCGGCGGAGACTGGAAGGTTGGCCTGGCTTATAAGGGGAGTTGATAGTTAATTAGGAACAGGAGTGCTGAGTGGTGTGATGAGCCTCAGGTGTGTAAGCGAGGGCTCCAGTCAGCATGCCCACCTGTGGCTTCCAGAGCATGAGGGAGAGGGCAAAACACAGAGCTGGATGCCAAACCTGCTGTATGCTTGGTGTGTACCAAGCATACAGCAAGCACACCAAAAGGGGAAAAAAGAACACAAAAACTACATTCCGACACATACTATGAAGGTGGCCAGGGTCACGGTCAGTGGGCCGTGACATTTACATGGAGTCTGGTGAGTTAAGCGTTAACGCAATTCCCAGATCTTACTCTTTAACAGAAAGGCCGACCTCCTTAGGAATCCTTTCCATAATGTTGTCAGACACTTTCGTCGCTGCCGACTGCAGCAATCTTGCTTAGTACTGGACCAATGTCTTAGACACAAAAAATAGGAAAATAGGGTCCAGTTATTTATATATAGTTTCACAAAAGCAAAAGCAGAATTTAGAAATCCAGGATAACTGTTAAAGCAAGGCTTGACCTATGAAATTAAATATCTAAAGACATTGCCCTCCTATAACTCTTTCAAAAACAATCAGATCTAAATACATCAAGTATCAAATTTAAAACTACTTAATAAAAGAAATGATAAATTTATAGAAAATCTTATTTTATAACAGCTTAGGTAAATCCTTGTGTGTGTGTGTGTGTGTGTGTGTTCATGTTTGTATTCAAATCTGTGCAAACTTTATCTTATTTTATGGTTTTGTATTATTGCACTAATGTCCTGTACTTTTTTCTTTCTTTCTGTTGTTTGTGAACACTGTTGTTTCTTGTGCCAGCGGTCTCCTAAGCCCCTCCCCCCACAAGGGAGAGCTCTGCACGATAGAGCGCGTGTGAAGAGGGGGAAGGGGAGGAAACCTATCTGCAGCTTGTGCGTGGGGGAGGGGATGACGCTATGAAATGTGTGTGCCTGAGCAGTGATTGACATGCAGTTAGACACCCCCTCCCCTGGCCCTGATTGGTGCATCTGAACAGGGAGCTGTGAGGCTGTAGGCGGTGCCAGAGTAGCCAGATTTTTTTTTTTTTAAAAGATCTGCTTCATCTAGTTCTACTCGAACATAGGGTCAGTTTCAGCAAATATGAGAGAGTTAGTTTTATAAGTCTTACCTACTGCATCTTTAAAGTGGCTATATGTAACTTTCAGTTTGTGTTGGTTCTAGCGGCCCCTTTGGACTAAAGCGGTGCTGTTTTTACCACACCTGCTGTCCTAAAGCTCTTTTCTTTACTGTGCTGTATTACCGAGTTAGTGTTACCGGGAGGTCATATAGTCACGAGGAAAATCATTCATTTACAATAAGAGAAAACGTTACAGATGCATCGTTGCATTTCAAGTGTTACATACGGTAACTTAGCCTACTTTGGATGTATCGTGAGATAAACCGGGTGTCACTTTGTCACAAGCTAAAGCATTAATTGTTGTAGCAACCAACATAATAATAATTTAGATTAATATAGCGCATTTCATGAAACGCATGATGCTTTACACAAGTAACGTTACAGGGGGACAAGGGAAAAGAAAATCGTAGGCCAACACAAACACGGAGTAAAAGGAATAAAAACCAGGTGCTAAATGGAAGGGGGACATCATATCATGTTGGCTACTGACGTACAACCACATCGAGCATTGTCAAGTTAAATAAAAATATACATAGACATATTACATACGGGGCCAATTCTGGGACTTTTTTTAATCATTTACAATCCCGTTAATTATCTCCATCTGTTGAAAGCCTAATCGAGTGTGACTCCCGTTATCGCCCGTCGTCTTTCACTTTCTCTTTTATCTTTTAGTTGTTCTTGGTTTAATTTCCTTCTTTCCTGTGATGGCCCTGCCCCAGTATCAGCCATAACTACAGCAGATAACTTCTAATATAACATTAAAATACAATTAGGCCTATATAAAGACATCTCCTGTCACCTGGCTGGATACCTAACACAGGCTTTTCAGGTGTTACAAAGAAATCTGTGACCCGTCAGAATGTGTTACTGTAGCTCCGTCTACCTGCCGCAAATCATTCTGGGACTGCGCGTAAGTCACAGAATGATATTTAAGTAAAGGATCTGATTACTTCTTCCACCCCTGACGGCATGCTTGGATTGTGTTTGACAGCCATTTACATATTTACTGGATATAACTTTTAAAAACATATAAAAGCACCGACTTTCCAAGTCGATTTAAAGTGGGCGCTTGGTGTTCTAAGGGGATTCCACAGGGATTGTTCCTGACCCTATCAACTGCTGTTTAATGTTTGATGTATGGCTGAATTTTGGCCTAACATAACATGCCAAAAGGTTTTTTTTTTGTGTCATCCCGGCAGTGACCACTGGGTGGCGCTAGAGACTGTGACCAATGCTCTCCTGCAGCAGCCTATAATGAGATTAGATTAGATTCAATTAAATTAGATAGACTTTATTGATCCCAAATTGGGAAATGTCAGTGCTACAGCAGAAAATGATCAGCCCACACAGCATATAGCACATACAGAATATACAAGAAATTATAAATAGGATAGAATCCAAGAACACATATTCAATCAAGAAAGATTTAAAAATACAAAGGAAATAATGTACAAACGTACGTTTTGTGTCATGTAGGCAGTGACCACTGGGTGGTGCTAGAGACCGTGACCAAAATGTGAGGATTTTTCTTCATTGAGTACTTTTACTTTTAATGCTTTAAGTACATTTTCCTGATGATACTTACATACTTTTACTTAAGTAACATTTTCAATGCAGGACTTTTACTTTTACAGTGTTTTTACAGTGTGGTATTAGTACTTTTATTTAAGTAAAGGATCTGAATACTACCCACACACACACACACACACACACACACACTCACTCTCTCTCTCTCTCTCTCTCTCTCTCTCTCTCTCTCTCTCTCTCTCTCTCTCTCTCTCTCTCTCTCTCTCTCTCTCTGGATGTTACTGGCTCAGTGCAGTGCAGCCATGCTACAAGCTCCATGCAGATGAACAGAGCCAGTGGTGTATATACGTTGGCCAGAATTTACCTTTTGGGGGCAGTTTTGAGCATCAACAACTTCATTTCCTGTATTCGGATACACTTTTATGCACCAATTTAGAGTGGAAATACCTTTATTTAGCCTATGTGAAGAAGAAAAACACAAATGACAATTCAAAATATATCAAAACTATAATGGAAAGTATGTTGCTGCATGTCATTGGGAATTTTAAAGTGGGTATATGGAAATCCTGGAGCTTTCCTAGTGGGTATACTGCGTATACCTGCGTATCACGTAGACTACAGAGCCACTGGTAGATAACAGCAGCCGAGCAAGCAGGTGAGCTGGTGGCATGGAGGGAGGCGCTGCAGTGACAGAGCCTCTAGGAAGTCAGCAACGTTTCCCTTTCATCTGTCTGACCTCCTCTCGCTGTTGCGTTGAGGGAAGATTGTGTGGAACCACTGCCAACAGTCTGCCCACTTCTTAGTGGTCCAATCTGGTGCAAAGTTTGATTTACCACTCAAATATTCCGTTTCACTAGGAAATATGTCACAGAAAAGACGCTAAAGGCCCTCCAACTTTAACTGAATGGCAATATACCATGTATAAAATACAATTAACTCCAACCACTAGTTTTACACTTATTTTTGGAATTCATGGTCAATAAACCTCATTTATAGGAAATTATACCTAATTCTTGATTTAAAAAAAAAGCAACCGTTCATCCAATCTACTTCCTACTTGGTTTCCTGGGTATCCAATGAATTTGGGGTTTGGATTTTGGAGCAGTATGGACAACATTTGGATATTAAAGTGCTCTATATTATGCTTTTTGGCTTTTTTTCCTTTCCTTTATTGTGTTATATATCTTTTTTGTGCATGTTATAGGTTTACAAAGTGAAAAAGCCCAAAGTCCACTGCAAAGGGACTTACCATCTCCAACAGAAAACACTGTTCACAAACTGCTCCAAACAGCTCTGTTGTAGTCCAGCCTTTACTTCAGAGACAAACGTGGTCACTTTGGAACACACGTTATAATGCTCGCCTAGCTGCTAGCATGACACGCCCTCATACTTCTGACTGGCTAGTAGTCCTTACCTAGGTACTGTCAGGGCACGCCCTCATACTCTGCTTCTGCTGGCTAGTGGGGGGGGGGTGGGCACAGTACTAGTTTAGAAAACGGTTCAAATTGGACCCGAGGCCAACCGGCGGGCTAGGTAAAGCACTTTGAATTGTCTTGTTTCTGAAATGTGCTACACAAATGAAGCTGCCTTTGCCTTTCAACAGACGATCATCACATCCCTCCAATCGTAGCTTCACTCCCCCCCACTCCCTGTCTGTCCTAGGATTGATTTTTAAAAACACACTCATTCATGACACAACGTGACAACAACTGTTTATTAGATTGTCAATGGTTAGCGTTTCAATTCCACAGGCTTGGATAAGTTAGTCTTGCGCACGGTGCTAAGACCTTAAAAAACTAATTTTACAGACAAGCGTGAGTCTTTTAAATGGGCTTCCACTGAATCGGATCAAATAAAGTAAACACTCCTTGATGCTTGGGATGTTATTTTCCATAAAGGTTGTTTTTTTTTCTTCTTTTTCTGACATCACACAGTTTTCTTAGTTGTCATACAGGCAAATATATAAAATAACCAATATTTATAGTCTGTAACATACATTACACTGGTTAAAAATGATATAATAAACTTCCTGCTCTACACACAGCACCAAGCAGAGTCTTGATAGATCTTTTTGTTGTAGTTACACAGTCCGTCCACATGTGGGTGCTGGTGTCCCACTAAGTCAGGCGTCCTGGAGGCTCGGCAGGTTATGGCGCAAATGAAAGAATGGATTCAAACCCCCTCAGATATATTGAACACTTTCATTGAGTACGTTCACATGCACACCAATATTCCACTACTTTTCCAAACTTATTCCGAATGTGATGCATGTCATGTAAACAGCATATTCCGGTTGGAAGGCCTTTTTCCGAATACAGCATTTTCCGATTAAGACGTAGGATATTCCGGTATTATTCGGGTTTTAGAGGCATTCTTTGGACATGTATAAAGCGCATGCAGAATATGCGTCTCAATCTGGGTTTTCACTGCAGTTTATGGCCTCTTGCCTGTTTACGGCTTATGGTCAGCTGAGCCGACAGTTTGCAGGGCTGCAGACCCGATTAGAAGGACAAACGGCTACTTTTTTGGATATGCGCACAGATCGCTATGCCGACCTTTTCAAGAAGCTGGTTGAAGGAATGAAAGAGGGACGCTGTGTTTGCACGGTACAACAAGTCCGCCGCCACTGGTAAACTTAGAAAAAGTTGCACGGCTACATGTAAACAGGAATATTAGTGGAATATTCACTCTCATTAGCCATGTAAACGGCTTAGTCGGAATACCGTCTTTTTTGGAATAAGGGCAAAAACCGGAATATTACGTTCATGTAAGTCTTCCTTCCTGTTGGGAGTTCCTGTTGTGCTCCAAACTGCGTGCATCAGTGGGAAATGTACGGAGCCCCTACAGCACACGTGTCAAACTCAAGGCCCGCGGGGCCAAATCCGGCCCCTTGCAGATTTTGATCCGGCGCCCATATCTATTGAGGTTCACAATACATTTTGGCCCGCCTAGCTTTGTCACTTTTTTCAACGGTTGACGTAGTTTTTCGACCTTTTTGGAGGTTTTTTTCCCCCCACGTTTTTGACGCCTTTTCCAACAATTGTTGCCATTTTTGTCGACCAAACTGTAAGTGAGAGCACTACGTGAGACATGAAATAATCCAGTCAAAGATATTTGACTTTTTCGACGACATAAAAGCAATAAACTCTACATGTCTGGCCCTTGATGTGATTCTCATTTTCTAGAGTGGCCCTTAGGGAAGTTGAGTTTGATGCCCCTGCCCTAAAGGGACAATATTTTTTTCTCTTGGTGCACACGAGAAACCAATCAGAGTAGCAGTCAAAACGGCCGCTGAGGAGGAGGTATTCATCTTCCTGAAAACGCAACGAAATGTACCTGATAGTGTCTTCAACAATCTTAAAGATGATAAGGCAACTGTTAATTGATTTCATGCTGTGAGTGTGAAATATTAACTTTAGCCACGTGATGTTAGCGTTACTTTGTTAGCATCATTTTGCTAGCCTTGGATTGGTTTCTTGTGAGGACGAGATACCCTATCCTGTCTGTGACACAAATGTCTTGGTATCAGAAAGTGAAACAGCAGCTGGTGGGGCGCGTTACCGCAGGGGTGACCATACATCATTTTGGACCCACGTATTGATTCAATGACCCATGATCCAATATTATCGATGCGGAGTGAAAAACATCGATGCATGTCGTCTGTAAGATGCCCCTTTATTTTAGATTCCCACTTTATATTTGCTCTTTTTATTAAAAAGAGCAGTTTGTTTTTTAATTCAATGTCTGGGAGAGCTCAGTAATAAAATTGTCAAATCATATTTAGGGTTGGGTATCGTTTTGATTTGATTCCGCTTATCGATTCTTTGCGGGGTGGAGTTGAAACGGGTCACATGCTTATTTCACAGATAAGAGGAAGATTTTATTTAGACTGAATGGTGATTTACAGTTTTACCGGGCTTTTTTTTCTTCCATGTAAAATAAAGCCACACTTTAGAGCGCCGCTTACTGTGCTCCATGGCTGCAACACAAACAAGAAGCGTGGAAGTACGGCGGTTGCTAAGGAAACCGAAACTCGCCTGTGTTCAATTTGGAACCGACGATCGGATTGGAATCTAATTAATTTCTCGTAATTCCTGAAACAGTTTTCCGAGTCGGAACAGGTTCTCGATGCTAGGGCTGCACACTATATCGTTTTTTTTATCGTCATCGCAATATCAACTTGCGCAATATACACATCGCAAAAGGCTACAACATATCGCAATAGACAAAGATTTTTAGTGTGAGGTGAAAGAAAATATCAGCCGAAAACTGCACATAAAAATATAACATTCTTTTTGTAAGTGGTGCCTTTTACATTCAATTCGATGTTCAATTTGTTCAATGAAAACATTTTGGAAATTATTTCCTTTGTTTTAAATTCAACCAGCGATTTGTTGTAATTAGCAGAATACTAAGAGCAGCAGAAACGCAGAACTGAGCACACTTTGATATCTGTTTATTTATCGCAAGTAATATCGTTATCGCGATATTCAACGTCATCGCATATCGCATATTTTCCTCGTATCGTGCAGCCCTACTCGATGCCCGATCCTAATCATATTTTAGCGTAGTGTAACTGCGTTAAATGGGCGCGTCATATCGTCTCATATCGATCGCAGGCCCCTGAATTGAATGGTCATCGTATCGTGACAGACTTTGAGATATCAGCTAATAACCGTTGTACATAGAATCGATATGATATCGTGATTTAAAAAGTGTGATTTACACCCCTAGCGGCGTGCAGCGGTGGCTCTTGTACGTCCCCAGGTGGCGGAAGCTGCGGCCGCACTGCTGGCAGCAGTAGGGCGTGGCGCCGCTGTGGATCCTCTGGTGGGTGTACAGGTTCCCCAGCTCCTTAAAGCGCCGGCCGCACTGTGGACAGGCGTACGGGCTCTCGCCTGTGTGCACCCGCTGGTGTCTCTTGAGTCCCGACAGCACTGAGAAGCCTTTCCCGCACTGGGGGCATGGGAAGGGGCTCTGGGCGCTGCTGTGCACCAGCCGGTGGCTTTTTAAGCGGGCGGCGTGGCGGAAGCGTTCCCCGCACTCGGGACACATAAAGGGCTTCTCCCCGGTGTGGATGCGCTGGTGCTGCCGCAGGTTGCCAAGATAATTGAAGCGGCGGCCGCAGTCCCCGCACTCGTACCCGCCCTCAATTTTAATCTCCTTTTTCACAGGTGCCGCTCCCCGCGCCATGCCACCGCCGCCAGCCCCAGCCCCTGTGCCATCCTCGCTCTGCCCCCCGCCGCCGCCGCCGCCCCTCCTCGGGTCATCGCTGCTGTCCCCCATGGCGGGTGCCGCCGAGCAGGTGGACTGCAGGGCCTGGAGAGCTTGGGCGCCGGCAGAGTCCGAGTGTATCAGTTTGACATGCTCCTCTAGGAACACAGAGTCGGGGCAGAAGGTTCCACACAGAGAGCAGATGTAGGTGTGGCCGGGGAACTGCTGGCCTGAAACCACAAACAAAAAAACTAGAGCTGTAACAATTCCAAATGTTGCTGCACAATTAATTGTCTCAGAAATAATTGCGGTTAACAATATAATTATCTCTTTCAGTCAAAATTAAAAAAGATATATTACTTTTTCAAACAAACTAAAGTTTTCCCAAGTACACAGCCTATTTAGTACACCACGTCTCTTTATTATCATAAAGCATTGTTTTTTTTTCTTAAATGACCATAAACATTGAGCAAGTCTCTCTAGGTTTAGGCAGCTACAGCCCAGGATGTTTGGAGTTGCAAGTGATAGCTGCCGCTAGCATAGTTTTAGCTACACAGTCCGGCCAATAATCACTTATATAATTACAATTTGGCACATCTAAACAAAATCAACAATTACCATCACCAGCCTACCCCTTAGGACCTTCGCTAATGTTAGCATTAATTGCGGTTCAACAAAGAAACCGCGGTTATGTAAAAATATTGGGATTAGACAATTATGTAAGAATTGTTACAGGTGTAAAACAAACATTTGTTCTTGGCTAGTCTCGCTTTGCCAGACCTTCCTCCACAGCGCTGCGGAGGAGACAGCTAGCTAGACAGCTGGCTAGACGATCTGTCCAATCTGAGTTTTCTCTCGCACGACTTAAACAACTTTTGAACGTACACGTTCCACCAAAACAAGTTCCTTCCCGGGGCTATTTTGCAGCAGGACTGTGCTGAGCTTAGCGCCGCCCAAGACGACTGTGATTGGTTTAAAGAAATGCCAATAAACCAGAGCACATTTTTCTCCCATCCCGGAATGCTGTGTAGCCAGACCGTCCTCCACACCTCTGCAGCACTGTGGAGGACGGTCTGGCAAATTTCCCCCACATTCCTTTTCTCACCAACCTGCCACAGGCCTGTCTGTGCTGCCCTGCAGGGGACTCCCCCCCTCCCCCGGAGAGCTCTGGGGCTCCATGGAGAACTCAGAGGGATGGATGTGCGACAGCGGGGCCTGGGCCGGCTCCAACCCTCCCCCGTCCCTCCTCGGCGACTCTTCTTCCTCGTCGTCCTCGGTCGGGGCCGTCGGGCTGCTCTCACACTCAGGCTCCTTCAGAACTGGGGAAACATTACATCACATTAAACTTCTCCAGAGGAAAGTTGTACCGTGGGAATAAACTGTTCATGTTCTCACAATTCTAGCAGATACTCTTTTCCTTATCTGCATTTCATGGAGGTCACTAGCAAAAGAAAAAAAAATGATGAAAAGTTAGCAATGATACAAATAAAGCTCTGTTTAGTGATTGATGAATCCGTTTGGATGTGGACTTTTGTTTGCCATACTACAATCTAGGGCTGGGCGATATGGAAAAAAAAAAAATCAAATATCACGATGCCAACAAGAAACTGGTCTTATCATCATCATAGTTCATGTTAATCCAAGATATTTGTCATGCTATTATTATTTTGTCGTAACGTTTGTTGTTACAACAACATATCACATCATGTTATGTCATGAAACTTAATGTCGTGAAGTTATGTTATGAATCTCATTACCCAAGATAATGTTAAATTGTTACCTCATTAGAACAATTAAATCAAAATGCTATCTTAGAATCTCATAATTATGACTCACTATCTCATAATTTTGAATTATCAAGAGTATTTTTTTTTTACATCATTGCTAACTTTTTTAAATCAATTTTGCTGGCTGCAATGGGCTTCCATACCCGTTACACAGTAATAGATCCATGAGTGCATGTCTTCAGAAGTGTCCTCCATAGTGTAGTAAAAACACACACACACAGTGCGTGGCACTACCTTTGTGGGGACCCGTCATTGACATAATGCATTCCCTAGCCCCTTACCCTAACCTTAACCATCACAACTAAATGCCTAACTTTAACCCTTACCCTAACCATAACCTAATTCTAACCCTAATCCTAAAACCAAGTCTTAACCCTCAAACAGGCCTTTAAAGTTGTGGGGTCCAGCATTTTGGTCCAACAAAGCTGTCCGGACCCCACAAGTATTCCCGGTTTTTGGACCCCACGAATATAGTTAAACAAGAACACACACACACACACACACACACACACACACACACACACACACACACACACACACACACACAGCTGTGTTTACCTTTCAGGTCTGAAGAATAATCCATTGGTGCTATCCATTCGTAGTCATACATCCGTTTGCTGCCAGAGGGGAGCATACTGAACAGGTCATCTGTGGTGGACTCGGAGTCTCCTTGCCCGTGCCCGGAGCCAGCCATGCCGCTGTCGGGCCACAGGTTGAGGGAGTGCGGGTCCGGATCTTGGCGAGGCTCCCGGTCGCCGCTGGCTTGGCTGCTCTGGTCTGCGTCCATTTCAGCACACCCCCTCGAGTTCTTGTCTTTCATCAGATAGTCGCAAATAGCATCTATATTCTCCTTCTTCACACCCGGCATGACAGCCTTGGCTCTCCTTGGGTCGACACTATTGTGTTTGGTGCCTGAGCTGAAGTCATGTTTCTTGAAGCCAGCATCTGTAGACGGCTCCATGGTCGTAACGCCGGGGAAAGGGTCCCTGCCATCCCGCTGGACTGTATCTAGTCTCGCCTTTAAGACTTCAATTTCTTCGGTTTTCTCGCGCAGCTCCATTTTCAGGACTCGTATCCTGATGCTGACCATTTTGCGGATCTCAGACAGCGCTGTCTCCAGCACCACGGTGATGTTTCTGCCGAGGTGCTCGGTGATGTCGCTGACCGAGCAGAGCAGCTCCTCGTCGTGCTCCAGCTCCAAGAAATCGCCGTCTCCTCGGCTCGCTGAACCGGGAGGCTCCATGAAGGCGCCTTGGAGTTCAGGAGACAGGCTCGTTTCAGCGAAACTGTGGTTTCGTTTGCGACTCATAGATTTGCTTGGCTAGGAGCTCTGTTTTTCCTACGAGTTTGGCTAGCTGAAAAGCTAACCAACAAGCTAATGTTTGGATGATGCTGAAAGACAGTAGTTAGGTTTTTCAGAGTTAGCGCTAGTAACGCCGGATGTAACAGGAATCTATCTTCAAAACAAAAGCATTGTCATTTCAAACAACTGAATGGACGTAGCTTGGCCAATTAGACTTTTGTTTTGAAAGCAGTAAATGGAAGTATCACTTTTGATAGTAGTTTACTCATGAGTTTACTTGACATACACAACAGAGTTGCAGTAATGGCTGAATTCGGCAGAGTTTAGATCGATTGTCAAGAGTAGCGCCCTCTAGAGTATAAAGTAGAAAACTAACTGTGGCAGTTAAATCAGTATTACTGCACAACTTGGCACCTTTTCTAAAGGATTTATAAGTTGTAACTAAATGGCCTTATTAATGGTTAATACAGTATTTACTAAAGATGTATGGCTACATTATTATCCATTAATAAAATAACTTCTGGGTCCAACACTGCTCCAATGCTCCAAATGTCTTCTAACTTAACAGTTGATGTTCAATATTGGGAGGGGTTGAGATCTTCAACTATCTAGGGAGGTCCCGGGACATGTCTGCATGTATTGAAAAAAAAAACATTGAAAAGATTGTGGAAAAAAAACACTCAAAAAATGTGTCAAAAACGTCCAAAGGGCGACAAATGTCGGAAAAAGCGACAGCAATTACGGAAGAAAAACTCCAAAAGGCGACAAAAACGTCGAAAAAACTCCAAAAATACTCGAAAAAGGCAACAAAAATATGAAAAGATTATCAATAAAAAACTTGGAAAAAAAGGACAAACGTCTAAAAAAGCGACAAATTTGGAAAAAGCACAGTTTTGATTAGTGTGTGTGTGGGGGGTGCGGGGTTGTAACCCCACTATCAGTAAATTACATCTATGGTGAACTACATTAACAGAGAGGAGGGAAGACATTTGGCGAATTTTGACTGAATTGTGGAAAACTACAGCCTTTTTAAAGCTGCACCATCAATTATTTTATTTTGTGGGTGGATCAAATGTCTACTGTAAAAGGTGTCGTTCGTAGTGACATACTCACAAAGGATTAACAGAAATCTTCAAATTGACATCACCTTTTTTCAGAGCTTTTCACCTCTTTTATCTCATTATCTCCAGCATTTCTTCAGGAGTTGGTGGAGACCAAAACCGAGCTAAAAGCAGAGTGAACATTGGACTTACATTCCTCAGGGGAACACAAACATGACTCCTAATGACTGATAATCTTGCCTCTGTGTCTGCTGGAAGCTGCTCGCTAACATTTCCACCATGGCTGAAAAATATGATGATGCAGTTTTGAGTCAATGATCAATTTGTGAAATCACTGACCTTATCGCATGGTGGTGTCTAAGGACAATATAACGCAGGGATCATACTTTTGGGCATTCACACTCCCATATAATAATAATAAAGACTCCTGCACTTTACACTCCTTAGTCATCTGACGACTACTACTGTGTGTGGAGTAAAAATGTGTAATGAAATCAGTAAGTATTTTATGACACCTTGCAGAATGTGTAAGTGCTGAGCCATCGTGTATCTTGTGATCCTTTCCCTGTGATTGTCTCGTAGCTGCTGTTATAAATTCCTGAGCGTTGCTCCAGTTTTAGAACAACGCCGCTGCAATTCGGAGCTGACAAGAGGAACTGACTGGAGGAAAGGAAACGCTGAGTCTGTTCCTGGGATGTTTGAGGGAAAACACACACACACACACACACCCAAACCGTCACACACAAAACACAGAGGCAAACTTTTGCTTTTGGGGGGGGGGCGGCGTTTAGAATAGAAAGAGGGAAAGAAAATACAGCCAGTTCTTTGGTTATATTCCCCGAAATTAGTTTAGGTCACATGTGCCAAACTCAAGGCCTGCGGGCCAAATCCGGCCCCTCGCAAACTTTGATTCGGCCCACACGTTATTCAAGGTTCACGATCAATTTTGGCCCGCCTAGTTTTTGCCGCTATTTCGAGTTCTTTTTTTTCTTTTTTCTTTTATGCTTTTTCCCAGCATTTTTTTTTACGCTATTTACAATATTTCTGGTGCTTTTGACAACGTTTTTGTCACTTTTTTCAAAATTCTTTGCACGTCAATACACTATTGCACATGTCCATCTTTTTCAGTAGTTGTACTTTTCTATCTTATTTAATTTTTATCCTATGTATTATTTCTAGTAGGCCTATAGTTCTTGTATTTTCTGTAAGTGTGTGGGTGAGTATGTGTGTATGTCCTTGTAACTTGCTGCTTGTAACAAAGTAATTTCCCAATTTGGGATTAATAAAGTCCATCTATCTATCTAGCTATCGATGTGATTGTCTTTTTCCAATGGGGCCCTTAAAGAAGTTGAGTTTGACACTCTATACGTTATCTTTATGTATAAGAACATGATTAAAATTCAGCCCTGTGTCCCATTTACTGATCTGGAAAATGGAAAGAGCTTTATTTGTTCAGTGTGTGATTATTAACCCGAAATTTCAACTGCACACTTGAATTTTGAGAAGGGATTGGAGCAACCTTTCAATACTTGAATCTCACCAAAGGTGAAGACCGGGTCTTGCTATTTGGATTGATACGCAGATATACAACCTGCAGCATGAATGTAAATAACAAACAGAGGTAATAACACAAACAGAATGAATGTGATGAGGCTTTTAGGCCTGTCACTGCAAAGGGTCTGAGTCAAGTTAACTGGAGCTAAACAGGAAATGTAGTAAATGTAACTTCAAAATAAGAGAGCAATGTTGTATTATAACTGTGTAACAATGGTAGTAGGCTACATTTTTGCACACTTCACTGCCCTTGCCAACAATCTGATTGGTACACACGTTGCACTCAAGTTCATAGCCAGTTGTATGTACTGGGTAAAGAAATACTGAAAATAACAAATTAACAAACAAATAAAGTAATTAACATAACGCAAAATGAAGTGAATAAAAAAGAAATAGTGCCAAAATATCTACTTTCAGCAACACAAGCACCCAATAAATAACAACAATGCATTCAGAAAAATGTGTATTTTGAAAAATAAAATGGGAATAAATGAATAATTACAAATAAATTCCTAAAAATAAATACATATTAGTCAACAACAAACAAAAAAACTACAATTCATACAATAAGTATGTGATTTATTTATTCAGTTGTTTAGAATTGAGTTTCGTAAAAATGTGGATCTCGCTTTATGTTCATAATGTTTTAAAGCAGTAATATGTATTTGTTTTTTTAATTGAGTAATTATAACAAAACTCTATTAACCAGCATTACATTAGATTGCAAAGCACATATTTGTGTACTGTAAATAGGCTATAACAATATAAATAAGATCATTTATTCAAACATGAATTCCAACAAGAAGCTATATACATTTCTAAAAAATACTTGTGATTTTAATAACATCCTCTGCCAAAGACAGGAACACGTTTCTTAAATGTTGAGCTCAATCTCAATGTGCATTCATTTGGAGAAAAAAATCTACGACACAGGCAGGTCAGTTAAGGTCAAATGTTTTTTGTCAATTGGACTTTTATTTTGAAAGGAAACACCAGCTCGAGACTTCCGCCTGTGCTCTGATACTTGGAGAGAAGTTTCGTTGGCCGCACCGAGCAGAAGCCTGTGATGTTGAAGTGTTGACCGCACACCGGGGAAGTTGGGACACTGTAACCGTATAACCGTGTAACCGTGTTGGACATGTCAGCCAGGTCGGACCGAGACACCGGCGGCCGCGGGCCCCGGAGAAAGAGCGCTACAGACGGCCAGCAGCATCGTGAGGCGGCAGAGAAATCAAACCGACACAGCAGAATAGGTAGGCTATTACTAATATTATAATACTTCAGAACCAGAGAGATAGGCTACCAGTGGTGGAAGTAGTAAGCTATTTAGATCATTTACTTAAAGCACCACACTGTAAACAACTGTTACAAGTAAAAGTCCTGCAGTAAAAAAGGCTACTTAAGTAAAAGTAGATATGTAATTATCATCAGGAGAATGTAGCCTACTTACAGTATGCAAAGTAAGAATAGGCCGATACTCAATGCAGAAAAATCCTCACATTTTAGAAACTGGAAACGATCCAAACAGTTCTGTCAATCCTTCAAGTGTCAAGTGTTTAACCCCTGTGTTGTCTTACCGTCGACTATGCAACTTGTCAAAATTGGAAGTGATCACTTTTTTTTTTTCATTTTTGTTGCATTTTCCAAGTTTTTGATCCTTTTTTTTCGACATTTGTGTCGCTTTTTTCAACGTTTTTGGCACTTTCCCCCCCACTACCACCAGTATATATCACTAATACCAACTTATAACCACTAGCTTTACACTTATTTTTGAAATATATATATATATATATATATATATATATATATATATATATATATATATATTACTGTACAGTTAGGCTTTAACATCACAGTCAAGAAACAATAGGCAACACGTTTACTCTGTTAATTATCCTATTAGAATACCTAAATGATATAATTATTAATGGGCAGATTAGTGTAATGTTAAGGTTAAAAAATATATACGTGAAGTGCTTTGTGCTGTTTTCATGTTGAAGCACATGTACACTGTATACTGTCTACTATACTTTACATGTAGTCCATAGTGTGTGTTCCTTTATTGCTTTTCTGTTTCTTTCCTGTTTTGGAAAGAAATGTATTGGATGCCGTTGTGTGTGGGCTTCCGTCTTTCAGTTGTCATTTTAAATTCAATTCAATATTATTTACAGTGTCAAATCACAACAAAAGTTATCTCAGAACACTTTTTACAGATAGAGTAGGTCTAGACCAAAACTCTATACTTTACAAAGACCCAACAATTCCCCCCAAGAGCATCAGTGGCAACGAAAAATGTCCTTTTAACAGGCAGAAACGTCAGACTAAACCTATCTTAATGTTGTGAAAGTCCTGTTGTAGCGGGTGTCTTAATGTTATGATTTTATTATTAGGGATTATCGGCCCGGGCCGTTTTTCTGGCAGTTTGCAGATTATCTGCATCAGCGTTTTATTTGCCTGATAACCGATACATTTAGTTAATTAAAAAGTGGTCTACTTTGGCTCGGCTACAGCTCTGTGTCTGTCCCTTTGCTTCGGTTTCACTCACCACTGAGTCTGACTTAATGTCCCGCCCACAACACCATCTGACTGTTACTTGGGATTATGTTGAACGTTTCTCATTTATTAAATAATATCTTAAAGCATTTAAACAAAGTTTTGTGACGGCATTTATGACATTCCAAAATATGGATTTTGACTTAAAGATTTGAATTTTCACTGTAAATGCATATCGGTTCCAAATAGGGGTGCATGATATATCGACTCAGTATCGTTATCGCGATATCACGTTGCGCAATATTATATCGAAAGTGTCGCAATAAGTATGCAATATTTAGTTTATATTGTGGAGCGCTGCGTCCCGTCCATTGGCTGTCTGGCTTAGTTGTGTTTGATTTAGAGCCCGCTTGAAACGCTATAATGATCATGTTTCATTGGCCAGTTACCGTGCCACTTGCACTTGTTAGTACACGTCAGCGCACGGTTCCACTACGTGACAAATTAAACCCTATGGAGCGTACCACGTGTGTGCATATTAGACAACTCAACGGAACGAATCAGAGAAGCGAAAGAAAAGTTGTGTCCTGTTCTCTATATTTATTTATTTTATACTGTCCAACCAGTAATACATGTCCTGTTCTGTAGACATGGTCATTATTTATTTATTCATGTTGGACCAGTCCAATATGACTGTCAGTTGAAATAAACCTTGTGTTGTATTTGTTATGAATCTATTTTGATGCGTTTTCCCATAATTTGTGTAATTTTACACATGTTTAAAAATATCGAAATTAATATCAATATGGAAATATTCATAATCAATATCGCAATATCACATTTTTTCAATATCGTGCAACCCTAGTTCCAAATATCGGTTATCGGTTTCATTAACGGCTAATAATCTGTATCGGCCTTGAAAAACCAGTATCGGTTGATCCCTAAATGTTATTGTTGGTACTACTGTTGTGGTGTTTTAATGCTGTGAAATTGTATTGTTGTTGTAGTGTTGTCTTCATGTTGTGGTTGTCGGAGTGGTGTTTTTGTGTTGTTGTTGTTGTTGTTGTTGTGGGCGAGTTTTAATACTGTGAAATTTGATGGTTGTCCTTGACTGTTGTGTTAGCATTTTTTTATACTCCAGTGTTAGGTTTCCCTTCTGACAGAGATGTTATTCCCTGTTCCTGCCCAGGGACTACAGATTTTTCATTTTTCAAAATTAGTTCATTGCAAACTCTACTGCTAAGGAGCTGTGCATTGTCACTGTCAAATAAATAAAATAAAAATAAAAAAAAAACTTCCATCTGCAGCTGCCGGTTGGGACACAGAGACACTGATACAGATATAGAGAAATATGATTCACAATAATATATATTAGCTGTTGGTATGATGAACAGTGGCAATTATTATAGCAACAATAAAGATAACAGAATTATGACTAGAAATAATAGTTGTGGCAGTGCAGCATTTTCCATTTAAAAAAAGACTCTTCAGCCATATGAGTTCTGTGATAGGGCTTAAAATAAAAGTAAGTTACTTGCAATTTTGGTTATGTCTGCATCTTCATGTTTTAACAGTGCGTGGTTTCTCCAGAGATGCTGCAAATCTAAAGGGAACCATGTCAACATGTGAGGAAAACTTCCCAACAGGTAACATTTTGTTCTTTTGTTTTTACTTTTGGACTGGCTGCTACTACCACTGTTGGTCTTAGGGCTGGGCAATATATCGATATTATATCGACATCGATATATGAGGCTAAATATCGTCTTAAATTATGGATGTCGTAATATCGTGATATGACATAAGAGTTGTCTGTTCCTGGTTTTAAAGGCTAAGGTGATGTGATTTTCTGAACTTACCAGACTAACTAGCTGTTTTATTATTTTCCTTTTCCCTTGTATCCACATTATTGGCGATTATTTATCAGAAATCTCACTGTGTTAACAATATCGCCGCAATATCGACAGTGACGTACAGTATTTGGTCAAAAATATCGTGATATTTGATTTTCTCTATATTGCCCAGCTCTTGTTGGTCTATTCAGTCCAGACTAGGGTCGGATATTGTTTTTAGTATTTTTCCAATACCGGTGCTAAAACAGTACATTACAATACATACAATGGTGCTGGTGCCTTAATAGATATGTAAAAAAAGAAAATAGCACAAAACGACATTGGTCATATGGTCAAATTGCAATGATTTCTTTAAAATGTCATAATAACTTATTTCACCAGTCAATTGCTGTTAAAAAACAAAAAGAAGAACCACTAGATGGCAGAAGGGAACTTTCCAACTTCATTGAATGCACCGTGAGCTTACGAGGGGCAATAGAACGCACCATGAAGTCCCTTGTCGCAAGTATCTTTAGCTGCAGACTATTGTACTTCCCGGTGCTGGATCCTTTCCAGTGAAATACAGCCACACATTAGACCGTTTAGCTGTCAGCATTTTAACAGAATTTAATCAAGCTACTAGCTAACAGTAGGCTAATGTTGACTGCTGCCAAGTGTAATGTTTACTAGCGTCACAAGCAGTGATGCTTGTTGTCTGTGATGTCAGTTTCGGAAATGTATTTTTCGAATATTATAAAAGAGTAAAAAATGACACTACCGCGGCTATATGCCTCGCGTGATCGGTTGTGGGCCGTGGCTGCGTTCAGTCTTCTGTGATTGGTTTACAGAAATACCAATAAACCGGAGCATGTTTTTCTCCAATCCCAGAATGCTGTGTGGTCTAGCCAGACCCTCCTCCGCAGCACTGTGGAGGAAGGTCTGGCAATGCGAGACTACACAAGTAGTTATGTCTCCCATTGTAATGGTTTGCCCTCTTATGGACATAATGTGCAAAAATAGTGAGTTTGCAGTGTGTTTTTAGTGTTCAGTTGGGTGGCGAGGACGGCAAGGTAGCTTACGTTAGTGTTATTTTTAGTGGTTCCGCCCCCTAATTCTAAGACGAGGAAATGTGTCTGTCAGTTGGGTAGAGAGGACGGCGAGGTTGTAGTGTTTTTAGCGGTTCTTAGAGTAAGCCGAAAAAGTGTGTCTGTAGTTGGGTGACGTACAGAGTTCCATGTGAGCACGGGCTTTTATGACTGTCAATATAGCCAGCATCTAACGTTAGCTACTCTGCTGTGCTGTGAAGTAATGTTTGGCTACGTGAGACAAGCACCTAGCAACATTGTTGTGGATGCGGCTGTCTCAGCCTGGCAACCTCCGTGAACTTTTAGTCTGGGGAGGAGGGGGTGGGGGAGACGACTCTCTCCAGTATTTTGAATTTGTACTGCAGTAACTTTTAAAAACTAGCTGTCAGTATTACATATTGCACCTTTAACATTGCTAGATAGGGCGTTTGCGCTGCATTCATGTGGTGTCGGAGTAATCGGAAAAAATGAGTTACCTCATGGGAAAATTCACACTGCATTAACATTGCCTTGGCAGAGGACTGCACTTTCTGAATGCCCTTTTATTAGTGATGTAGTACTCTAGTCCTGGACTCGAGTCTGACTCAAGACGCTCTTCTCTGGACTTGTAATTCGACTTGGACTTGCGCACTGTTGACTTGGACTCTGACCCCAGGATTTATGAAATTGGACTCGAGCATTCATAAAAATAGGACTCGGAAGTTGGATGAAGTTTCTGACTACTTGTATGTGTAACAGGCAGTAATGGAGTACTCAAGTCCTGGACTCTGAGTCTGACTCGAGTTGCTATTCTTTGGACTCGAAACTTGACTCACACTCAAACTTAGGTAATAGTAACTCGACTCGGACTCAACTCAGACTCTTCTTTGGTGACTCATTTTTTTGCCCTAACTAACTTCATTTCAGCTGGTTTGATTCGCACTGTTAAAACCACCCATATTTCTTGCCGGAAAACAGACCAATCTGTAAACACTGACTTGTCGGATTGTTTCTGCAGCCTGCTGATTAAAAACAGACACTTTGCTTTATTCATCACCGGCCAAATTGGCTAGTAACTTTACAAAGTTAATTTTTACCGGTATTTGGCGGGTTGGCGGGTGTCAGTTTAAAGCCCCTGAATGTCAGACTGACTGGCAGACATGTGATGTACATTCTTCATGATACATTGTCTCTAGAAGTGTATTATTCAACTTTTGTTAATTGTTAAAAGAAGGAAAAGAAAATTGCAATACTCAATGCTATCGAATCGCAATAAATGGAAACCGCAATAAAAATCCAATTGGCACCCATCTTGAAAGAATCATTTTGGGACAAAAGCACACCGTCCCAGCCCTAAAGGCTCAGTTTGCATTTAAATCGTTTAAGTTGGTCCTATTGTTAAAGGTCCAATGTGTGGGAATTTCTCCCATCTAGCGTTGAGATCATATATCTCAATCAACTCTCTTGCGCCACGCAGTTCAAAGTACGTATTACAGCTACGGTAGCCTTCACGCTTCAAAAAGCCGCTCTCTTGCTCTTTTCAATCTCCTTTTTCTTTTTCTGGGCAAAGAAGAAGACTCCTGTTCCTGAAATTTGGATTTTGAATATGTGTGGTCCTCCATGTTTCCTTCTTCAAACTTGCCATGCCGGGAAGCTACGATACCCGTTAGCAACATTAGCAGCAGCTGTGAGTTTATAATGTGACAGCGAAAACACGAAAGGCGGAGCAG
This sequence comes from Sander vitreus, assembly GCF_031162955.1. NCBI lineage: Eukaryota > Metazoa > Chordata > Actinopteri > Perciformes > Percidae > Sander > Sander vitreus. The sequence goes on along the minus strand of NC_135873.1, from coordinate 17,260,243 downwards.
TATGTCCTGTATGTCCCTTACCGGCTAACGTATTTCAAGATGGAGCATGAATATGGAGCGTCTACCACAGTTCATGCAAATGTAAAATTTCAAGCCAAAAGGAATACTTGGAATTGATGGTGGTGGTAAATATTCATGATAAAGGACAAGTTTGTGAACGGTCAACACAGATTTTGATAATGAACAACTAAACACGTTACACACTGGACCTTTAAAATCTAACCCTAACATCCATCGAAACATGATTCATCACATTCCCCACATCACAATAATGCCAATTGTCAGAAATTTGGTACATGTCAATTTTCAAAATGGTGTCAATAATGTCAATATCCTACTGTTCCTTGTGTATTGAATGTGTAGCTGTTTTGTGCTCTCTGTCCTAAACTCCATTAGCTAAAATGACCATGTTAGGGTATAAAGGACAACCCTGTTTCAGACCCCTCTGCAGGTCAAAAAGTTCTACAAATACCTAAACTTCCTTTTTTTCTCAAAGCACTATATTCAATTATTATTTGCATTTGAAAAAGGTATTTTTTATTTTATTGTATTTTATTGTAACGCTGGATCGTGGATATTGTTTTATTACACCAGTTAAGTGTTTTTACCACAGCAGCAGAAACTGTTCAGCTCATTCTTTTTTTTTTTTAGCAAACATTAACAGGATAGGCAGTCTAACTGTCTCTGATGTTAGGAAAACAGCACATGACTCTACTCACTGAGATGTAAGTGATCCCCATATCTCCCAAAGTCGCCATTGTTGTTACACAGACACCTTTACATACTATATGATCTTTATCATGCAATGCAAAACTGACCAGAGGACAAACAGGGCTCTCCAGTAATTTAGTATGTCCCTTCATGAAGCTGATGCAAGAGACAGTGATTTACAGTACCTTAAACATTATAATCATTGGCGGAGCCAGACATAAACATTCTGGGCTGAGATTCTTTTCCCATTTACGGCAGCTATATGCAGTATTTTTCAAGATATTTGATAAAAGAATGCCTAAAACTCTTTACATCCTTTGGGAAAAACATGATAGTTGCCTAGGAAAACAATCCTCCTGTAGAGCCTACATCCTGTTTTTGGGATCAGGGATCGACCGATACCGTTTTTTTTCCAGGCTGATACCGATACCGATTATTAGTAGTTAATGAAACCGATGACTGATATCTGAAACCGATATGCATTTACAGCGAACATGAAAATCTTTAAGTCAAAATAAAGATTTTGGAACGTTACAAACGCCAAACGTCAAAAACTTTGTTTAAATCCTTTAATAAACAAGAAACTTTCATCATAATTCCCAGTAAAAGATAGTCAGATGATGTTGTGGGCGGGACATTAAGTCAGACTCAGTGGTGAGTGAAACCAAAGCAGAGGGACAGACACAGAGCTGTAGCCGAGCCAAAGTAGACCACTTTTTCATTGATTAACTTTATCGGTTGTTAGGCAATTAAAACACCAGAGATCTGCATACTGTCAAAAAACGACCCGATAATTGGTCTGTCCCTAACAGGGATTTGGCATAAAACAGCATTACTAATCTTGAAACCTATTTTTAGTAGAGTTTAACAGAACGAATATTTCCCCAGTAATTAGGGTTGGGTACTGAGAGCCGGTGCTAATATGGCACCGGTGCCTTAACGACCAGTATCTACTGGACATAATAGTAATGTGGATTGCGATGCCTCATTTCGGTGCCTCTTAAATGCCTGCGCTGTTCCCTGACGCTGCCTTCACACTGGCACTTGAAATCAGCTCCGTAATACGCAATGCGCCCCCAATGGACTTCATACTACACCGTTGAAAGCGTTGGAAGCAAGTAGAAAAAAAATGGCGGAGAGACTAGCACGACTTCTGTCAGTGTCCGAATGTCCAATTCCCAATGACCTCTCATCTGAGGGCTATAGAGATATAAACAGAAAGGCTGCTGCGTGGAGAAAAGTTTAACACCCCTGCGTTAGCTAGTAGCTGGATTTAATACGGTTAAAATGTTCGCCAGCCTCGTTGTGCATTCAAAGTTATTGTAAAATACCCTTTTCCCATCTAGTGGTTGATTTTGTCGTTTACCAGCAATTTACTAGTGAAATAAGTTATTGTTATAGTTATTGTTATTACATTTTTAATAAATCATTTAATTTTTAACCAAATGGCCTTAGCAATAAACAAGCCGTTCTTAAATTTCGCAGACTGTCGTTTTGTGCTCCTTTAATATATATATATATATATATATATATATATATATATAAATCTTTGAACAAGTGTCGTTTCAGGCACCGTTTAGGCACTCAAAACTCCAAACCATACCCAACCCTACCAGTAATAGAACTTTTGCTCTGTTGACTTGCCGCTCCGGTCATCGAGACTGAGGGTAAATGACACAAAGTTGAAGTCATTTTAAAACGTAAAAGATTCGGGGCTTTGGAGAAAACATTCAGAGCTGGAGCCCCAGAAGCCACCACTTCGCTCTGCCCCTGATAATAATAATAATAATAATAATAATAATAATAATAATAATAATCAAGACCCTTAAATGTGGTTATAAAAGATCTGTGGCCAGGAGGATATGTAGTGAGCGGATGATTTAACATGTGCTGTGTGTTCAGCTCTGCCAGTGCTGCTGGATGTGGTCCAGGGTCCGCAGCAGCTTCCTGCAGACGAGCATTTGCAGGAAATGCTGCGAGGGAAACTGCGCATTCTGCAGGCTGACGGCACTGAGGTCAACGCTCTGTTCACGGTACATCCCACACACACACACACACACACACACACACACACACACACACACACTCACACTCATACACACACACACGCACGCACTCAAGCACATACACACATGTACACACACACCACACTCACACAAATGCGCACGCAGGCACGCAAGCACACACACCCACACACACGCACACACATGCGCACACGCGTACACACACCACACGCGCACAAACACACAAATGCACGCATGCACGTACACACACACACACACACACACACACACACACACACACACACACACACACAAACACGCACACAGATCCTGGCATTTTCAGCTGTACAAAGTCCAAAATTATGAATGAATCTGGTTGTTAAGGCGGTCTGTCTGCTCAGTTTGCAGTTCTGTATTCTAGTAGCCAGAATTCAAGCTTTAAGTTTTGTGATAAAAAGTGCTTTTGTTTAAGTGTAACGGATACCCAAAAATATATCCTTTTAGTTACAAGTTACACATTGGTAGTTGTATCCTTCATAGAGAATAGAGGTTATGGTAAACTTTGATTCATTCACATCAGCAGTGGTGGCAGAAGTACTGTACTTACAGTAAGTACAAATGTTGAGGTACTTGTACTTTACTTGAGTCTTTTCTTTTCATGCCACTTTCTACTTCTACTCCGCAACTTTTCAGAGAGAAATATTGTACTTTTTACTCCACTACATCCATCTGACACCTTTAGTTACTAGTTACACATTGAGACTGCACACAAAACACATTTTACAGTTTACAAGCGTAAAAGTCAGAATCAGCTTTATTGGCCAGGTTTGCATAAACGAACAAGGAATTTGACTCCGGTTAATCTTTACTCTCAAAGTACAACACTCACTTAACATATAAAGAATAAAAACAGAAAGGACAGTAAGAAATATGAAAAGATACTGTTAAGTATACAGTATAACAGTAAAATAGAATTTACAAATTTACAAAAAATATACAATAACAATTGAAGAAGAGAGGGAAGGAATAGTGCAATGTCAGTATTGTCTGAGATTTAAGATTTAAATATAAATATAAGATTTAAATATAATATGATATGAATAATGATTCGCCGATTAAACACAAAACAGTTTGGATCATTTCCAGTTTCTAAAATGTGAGGTTTGAGTACTTTTACTTTTAATACTACATTTTCCTGATGATACTTGCATACTTTTACTTAAGTAACATTTTCAGTGCAGGACGTTTACTTGTAATAGAGACAGTGACAGTGTTGTATTAGTACTTTTACTCAAGTAAAGGATCTAAAAACTTCTTCCACCACTGCACATCAGGAAAAAGTATCTCATTATCCAGAGAAACTTGTTAAACCACTCCTGCATAATCCACATATTTCATCTTTTTCTTTAATATGGCTAAATACTCAACGTGTCATGGACATTACTGGTTCATTGTGTTCATAGTGGCACTACATCCATTAGTGCAAATTAATGCTTAAAGACCAAATGTTACAAAGAGATTTAAAGAATTATGATACAACTTAAAACAAAAAAACAAGACTATATTCACAAACGGAAATATTTATTTACAGAACTATGAGCTGCACACAAGAAAGTCAATATAGAAGTATCATTTATTAAACCTTTTATTTTCTCTGTCTACAGGAGCTGTCTACTCATCTCATCTCCATCAACAGTGAAGAAAAAGTGATTTTTGTGACATTTAAAACATTTGAGGAAATATGGAAGTTCACCACATATTACACAATAGGTAAGTATGGAATATAATAAAGTAGTTTCAGTAACAATGAGACTGAAACTTAAAGGTCCCATATCATGCTCATTTTCAGGTTCATATTGTATTTTGGGTTTCTACTAGAGCATGATAACATGCTTTAATGTTCAAAAAACACATTAATTTTCTCATACTGTCTGTTTGAATATACCTGTCTTCACCCTCTGTCTGAAACGCTACGTTTTAGCGCCTGTCTCTTTAAGCCCCCCTCCCGAAAAAGCCCAGTCTGCTCTGATTGGTCAGCGTTTCTGGGTCTTCGGTATCTGCCCTCTTGGTGTCTCTGCATCGTCATTGCAGCCGGGGAATGACTGTAACGCCACTCTAGCTATATATTATAGTGACATCACAACCGTGCAGTGTTTCCCACAGATTAGAAAGCAATTTGTGGCGGGGGGGGTCAGATGCTGTGTGCACGGTGGGCTCGATGGTGTTTTAAGCCTCCAACGTCGCCTTCCAGGCAGCTAACCCTCATCTTAACCCTTGAAACATAACCATTGCCACGCTGCCTGAAAAGGGACGTTGGGGGCTAAAAACACCAAACACCGCACGGTGGGAGGAGCTGTGTGTGTGTATGTGAGCGAGACACAAGTGACAGAGAGACAGAGGAGGGCAGGAAAAGGAAATGCAGCTGAACGTGTTTTAAATAGCGTTTAATTTTTTAAAAATGAATTACGAAACGCAATGTGGGGCGGCCGGTGTTGAGAGTGCTGCGCACCGCCACACATTAGTCTATGTGTGGGAAACACTGCCATGCAGAAGTCCAGACGGCTCGTTTAAAGGCACAGTTCCTGAATACAGGCTGTGTGCATTTCTCTGTGGATTGAGTGTTTTGGTTTTGATTGACTTTCACAGTATAATATAGCACTTTAACCTGCTTTGTAAATCAAAAAAGTTAATTACAATATGGGACCTTTAAGTATTTGCAATAAGGAAAAAGTGCAAAAGATAATGATTATATTGTATTTAAATAAATATTCAAACTTTTTGTTGACTTGTGCAGGATGGAATGTAGGAATGTACTTTCTGAGCTATGGCATCCTGGATAGGACTGCTACTGTACTACTGCTACTGCCGTAGTGAAAATGATGCCAGTACAGTTTAGAGTTTTTAGTGTTCTCGTCTCCTCTCCTCCAGGTTTCCTGGGTCACTGTATGGAGAATCTGTTGTTAGACCAGAAGTTTTGGCTCACTTCTTTGGAGGAGGACATCGCTATTGAGGTTTCCATTCAGGAGGACACTCTTAACCTGATGTACAAAGGCATCCTCATGCAGGAAGGTATGAAGGAATTCAGTCTTGCAGAGTTGCTCTGCACATTAACAGCATCACCTGCTAGTAGTGATGTTCAAATCAAGCTTTATAAACCATTAGTTGTCTTTGTTGACCCATTATAAGTCAGGACTGTAACTGCACCTAAAGTATCACCAATAGTGATGAATACCTGTTAAAAAATAAATAAAAAAATATATTTTTTTAATTGTCATTTCCATCTCTGCCCTCATTTCCTATTATATCTCTCTGTCAATTACCTACTACAGGCAACATGTTTGCTAAAAAAATACTTTTGAGGACTTATCATCGTAACATTATAACAAATAGCATTATTTTATCACACATGCTGATATAGCCTTACATCTGAGTGGCAACACCATCCGTAGTATTATTGGTGTGAGGCTAACCTAACAGCAGATTCATTTGTTAAAATTATAATCTTTTTTACAGCAATTGCTATACAATATTTTCAATTACGCTATGTATTGAAGTTATAGTTTTTGTTAGGTATATTTTACTGCATAGTCAGTCAATTTTTATGAACGTCTGTTACATTCAAGCCATTGCCAAATGAGTTGCTACAAAGCTAATTAAGACTATCAGCTCCACACAACTCTCTCTGTATTTCTCAGTATGACTATGTTCAGAAGATTGTGTCGTCCGGCGACTTTCGCATGCAGAAGTTCGAGTGAAGATAATCAGAATCAGAGTCAGAATCACTTTATTCGCCAAATGCATCAACAGACACACAGGAACTTGACATGGCAATCAGTAACACAGAAGTGCGTGCATGATCACTGAATGCTTGTATCATGTGGACGTGTCGACAGTGTTGTTGTCATTACTCAGAATTTCTCATGGGGGCGACAGAAACTACGCACTACAGCTTTAAATGATGTAAACAATATTGCCAAAGCACCAAGGATAATACAATTCAATAATAATACAATAATATAATCTCTCTCTCTCTCTCTCTCTCTCTCTCTCTCTCTCTCTCTCTCTCTCTCTCTGCATCCTCAGGCTCATTGTTTGCTAGTTGCAGTACCAACCAGATGTTTGACAGCTCCACCTCTGGAGGGGACCTGTACCTGGAGCAGGGAGACATAGCCCATTTTGAGCCTCCATTTCTGGGCTCAGGGTGGACTGTCCTCTGCCTGGCCGATGGAGCCCGAGGCACTGCACCCAAACCTGCTCTGGAGCCGGTCATCCCTTTTCATCAGTAAGTCCCATCCACACACAGGCCTGTATGGACTTACATACCAGTGACTGTGACTGCTCTCACTAATCTGATCTGATCCGTCCACAGATGGTTTCTCAAATCCTGTGCAGAGAGCATTTTAGTTGGTGATGGGAAACCTGCCTGTGACTTCCCTCTGCAGTTTGGTAAGTAGGGCTGTGCAATTAATGGAATTTACATTTTCGGCTCCTTATAATCACAAAAACATTGTCAATGAGAGAAACAACTATTCTGCACATTCCGTTTTGCAAACACTCTTATTCCATCTTTTGTTACTGTATCAGACAATGAAAAGTGCAATCACAATATGTCCTAAACTTCAAAACAAACCTACTAAGACTGATTTTCAAAAGATCCCGGACGAGCCCCCAAAATTGTTACGTCCCTATCATATCTAGGGGCGGAGGACGCTAACAATTACTTAAACCCGGGGGAAAACCAAGGGAAAGGCGGAAAACAGTTCAAGGTTAAATAAGATAATTTATTGTTAGACTAAACACAAACCAACTAAAAACAATCTTTAACGGGGAAAAGTGTGAAGGGCAATTTCACAGTCCAAGGTTTTTTTTTAGTTCAATGAAATGCAACATCTTTACAAAAGTCAATGAGTAATCTTGTTAAATAATCACGATTTCAAAATTGACCAACATAATTGTGATTATGTTTTTTCCCATAATCGAGCAGCCCTGTTGGAAAGTGCTGTAAAATCTAGAAAATAATTTCAGAAACATAAAAATGAGAGAAAATATGAGTATGAACTTTGCCGTTACATATTGATCTTTATATTGAGGGCTTATATTTAAATTGACACTGAAACTCAGCGCTTACACATGAACTAAAGAATATGTGTATGAGGGGATGTAAACAACACCCAGTTGAATTCCCCCAGTGATATTTTATGGTCACTATCTACTAAAGAGCATTACAAACTTTATTGTTTATTATAAGTTGTGGGATATCTGGTCTCGTTTTATCCGCTTCTTACCTCTTCTCTGTTCAGCCAGAGGGACCTGTCTGGCGACTGTGGAGTATGATGCTGAGGGCCCAGATGAGCTGAGCGTGGCACCCGGTGATCGTATCATCATTGCGGGACTTCTGGGGTCTTGTTTTGATTGGTTCCTAGGGCGGAAGGAGGCGACAGGAGAAGTGGGTCTGGTTAAGACGAGCCTGGTGAAACCGTCGGCCGACACTTACGAGTGAGTGCATCACCACGATAACTGTTAGCCATTTTAAAGGTCCCATGGCATGAACATTTCACTTGATGAGGTTTTTAACATTAATATGAGTTCCCCTAGCTTGCCTATGGTCCCCCAGTGGCTAGACATGGCAATAGGTGTAAACCAAGCCCTGGGTATCCTGCTCTGCCTTTGACAAAATGAAAGCTCAATCAAGGCCAATCTGGAATCTTCCCTTAATGAAGTCATAAGGGGAAAGGTTACATCCCCTTTCTCTGCTTTTCCTGCCCAGAGAATTTGGCCCGTCCATGAGAAAGAGAGAGACATCATGGCTTGCAAACAAGTGAAGCATGGCAGTTGGTCAAGGCAACACCCCCACCCTCCACCTTGCCCCTCCTCTCTCCTCCTCAATAGCATTTAAAGCTACAGACACAGAAATGGCACATCCTAAGTAAAGCTCATTGTTGGACTGGCTCGTAGTGGCTGTAATTCTACACCAAGGCTGAATTTCGGGAAAGAGACTTCAGATACAGTATTAGGGGACCACTAAGGCCTATATAAAAGAGACTTCAGATACAGTATTAGGGGACCACTAAGGCCTATATAAAAGAGACTTCAGATACAGTATTAGGGGACCACTAAGGCCTATATAAAAGAGACTTCAGATACAGTATCAGGGGACCACTAAGGCCTATATAAAAGAGACTTCAGATACAGTATTAGGGGACCGCTAAGGCCTATATAAAAGAGACTTCAGATACAGTATTAGGGGACCGCTAAGGCCTATATAAAAGCATCCAAAAAGCAGCATGTCATAGGACCTTTAACAAAACAAAATATTTTACAATATAGTATTTGAAAATCAGGGAAACTCTCGTCATAGATTTAACCATTTGTTGCAACAAATGGAAATACAGTACTTGGCAATGAAGGCTCTGTTCTAATTATGCTCCCTGGATCAGCCAAGCAGCATACTAAGATGACACAGGGAGCACGCTGCTGAGACCCCCTGTACACAAGAGTGGGCCCAATCCAAGATATTTAAACAATTTCAGAGTTAAGTTATGATGACACTCTAAACCAGGAAGGTGGAGGCTGGGGTGGTGGAGGCAAGCTTTGCCAGCAGCAGCGGTGTGAAGCAGCATTGGAGTAGCAGGAACCAGAGAGGAATAGGGAGACATTTAAATGGACCGCCTGATGTGAAAAATGGCTGTGATTGGTTGTGAATGATAATTCAATAAGTCGGAATATGACTCCATGTCCTGCATGACCTAACGCAGTGCTTAATTTTTAGTTCAATTCTTGTCCCCCTTTCAGCTCAGCAGATATTCTTTTGGATGGAGAGGAAGGGACATTCTTCAGTCTGCAAGAAGACAAAGTCATAGAGGAAATGACTGCCTCCTTGAAGAAGAAATCTCAAAATGATACTGGTCAGAACTACAAACTGGGTGAGACTGAAAGGCTGCAGAAGAACTCACAGGTCTCACGGATTTATCCATAGTTGTGTCATGTGTACAAAGAATCAATAAGATATCAAAACTAGATGACAAATTCGGTTGTCATTGCCTATGAAGACCACCTGTTGGAACATATTTTGATCTGTTGCTTGTTTTGGCAGTATGCCATTGTATGTCAGTGCCTTCCAAAAACAAGTTACAAACTAGAAGGGGCACCATGAGAGCGCAGAGCTCCGCCAAGTCTTGCCCTATGACACAATTTTAATGCATGTGTGAATTTACCCAGTAAGGACCACATTTTTCCGATAATTCTAACGCCACATGAATGCAGCACAAATCTCGCAACGTTACCAAAAGTGTGTATCTCCGTGAATTCACTCTAAATGTAATGGGTTCTTCCTTGGTACCATGCTACACCCTTCCACCAACTTTCATGAAAATTGGGAAAGTAGTCTTTCTGTAGTCTCGCATTGCCAGACCTATCTCCACAGCGATGCGGAGGAAGGTCCGGCCCCTCCACACATACACTGCTGCATAGGAGAAAGAACGGTCAGGGGTTGTTTGCATTTCTTTAACCCAATCACAATTGTCTTGGGCGGCGCTAAGCTCGGGTCCAAAAGATGATGGATCTGTAAAATAGTCTCGAGGAAAAACTTGTTTTGGTGGAACATTTGCACCCTACTTAAAAAAAACGCCACATACAATATTAACTAAGGTTAATTGTTCACACAATACTGTAATGTCAGCTATTTAAATTAGGTTGATACATGGTTAAACGTAATTTGCTCTTACCAGTGTATCACCGTGTGTACTTTGTCCATAGTAAATCCCCGGTAAGAGATCCCAATTTTTGTTGATCCAGACAATTTTTTCTGTATTCCTGCTGACAGACAAACAAACCAACAACCAAACGGACAAACCAAACCCGAAAACATAACCTACGTGGTGGAGGTTATTACTGTACAAGACTAAGAGTCTAGCCATGCTAGCAGCTCTGTGAGGCTGTACTTAGGCACAGTGGCACTTTGAGTTAAATGCTAATAATGTCACCATGCTAACATGCTTGCGATGACAATGCTAATATGCTGATGCTAAGCAGGTATAATATTCAACAAGTTCATCGTCTTTGTTTAGTGTGTTTGCATTGCTAACGTTTGCTAATTAGTGCAGCTGAGGCTGAAGGAAGTTCATTAGCTCTGCATGTGTATCTGTTCATAAACCAAAGTCTTGGACAAACTGAAATTTTGACCAAATGATCGAAGAAAAATAGATTAAAAGTCAGAAGGTCACCAAAGTCGTTAGGTCATCCTGTGGGGGACATAAATGTGTGTGCCAAATTTCATGGCAATCCATCCAACAGTGGTTGAGATATTTAACTGGATAAGTAAAAAACAGTTGGCCTGTTGGTGGTGATAAATGAAAAGTCAAGGGATCACCAAAAACATTAGGATTCATTGTTGTATGGCATCATGGATATATGAATAAAATGTAGGGCTGCACGATATGAGGAAAACATCCAATATGCGATAACGTTGTTGAATATTGCAATAACAATATTCCTTGCGATAAATAAACATACAGTACAGGCCAAAAGTTTGGAGACACCTTCTCATTCAATGCGTTTTCTTTATTTTCATGACTATTTACATTGTAGATTCTCACTGAAGGCATCAAAACTATGAATGAACACATATGGAATTATGTACTTAACAAAAAAGTGTGAAATAACTCTTAACTCTTCAATAGGTCTTATATTTTAGATTCCTCAAAGTAGCCACCCTTTGCTTTTTTGATAGAGCTGCAAACCCTTGGTGTTCTCTCAATGAGCTTCATGAGGTAGTCACCTGAAATGGTTTTCACTTCACAGGTGTGCCTTGTCAGGGTTAATTAGTGGAATTCTTTGCCTTATTAATCAGTTGTATTGTGCAGAAGTCAGGTTGATACACAGCCGACAGCCCTATTGGACAACTGTTAGAATTCATATTATGGCAAGAACCAATCAGCTAAGTAAAGAGAAACGAGTGGCCATCATTACTTTAAGAAATGAAGGTCAGTCAGTCCAGAAAATTGCGAAAACTTTGAATGTGTCCCCAAGTGCAGTCGCAAAAACCATCAAGCGCTACAACGAAACTGGCTCACATGAGGACCTCCCCGGGAAAGGAAGACCAAGAGTCACCTCTGCTGCTGAGGATAAGTTAATCCGAGTCACCAGCCTCAGAAATCGCAAGTTAACAGCAGCTCAGATTAGAGACCAGATGAATGCCACAAAAAAAGAAAAGAAAAACTGTTAAGAGGAGACTGCGCGAATCAGGCCTTCATGGTCAAATAGCTGCTAGGACATACAACTGCTAAGGAGAGGCAACAAGCAGAAGAGATTTTTTGGGCCAAGAAACACAAGGAATGGACATTAGACCAGTGGAAATCTGTGCTTTGGTCTGATGAGTCCAAATTTGAGATCTTTGGTTCCAACCGCCGTGTCTTTGTGCGACGCAGAAAAGGTGAACGGATGGATTCTACATGCCTGGTTCCCACGTGAAGCATGGAGGAGGAGGTGTGATGGTGTGGGGGTGCTGGTGACACTGTTGGGGATTTATTCAAAATTGAAGGCATACTGAACCAGCATGGCTACCACAGCATCCTGCAGCGACATGCCATCCCATCTGGTTTGCGTTTAGTTGGACCATCATTTATTTTTCAACAGGACAATGACCCCAAACACACCTCCAGGCTATGTAAGGGCTATTTGACCAAGAAGGAGAGTGATGGAGTGCTGTGCCAGATGACCTGGCCTCCACAGTCACCGGACCTGAACTCAGTCGAGATGGTTTGGGGTGAGCTGGACCGCAGAGTGAAGGCAAAAGGACCAACAAGTGCTAAGCATCTCTAGGAACTCCTTCAAGACTGTTGGAAAACCATTTCAGGTGACTACCTCTTGAAGCTCATTAAGAGAATGCCAAGAGTGTGCAAAGCAGTAATTGGAGCAAAGGGTGGCTACTTTGAAGAAACTAGAATATAAGACATGTTTTCAGTTATTTCACACTTTTTTGTTAAGTACATAATTCCACGTGTTCATTCATAGTTTTGATGCCTTCAGTGAGAATCTACAATGTAAATAGTCATGAAAATAAAGGAAACACATTGAATGAGGTGTGTCCAAACTTTTGGCCTGTACTGTATATTAAATTGTATTCATTTCTGCATTTCTAATGCTTTCAGTATTCTGCTAAAATGCTTGTTGGATTTAACACTAATAAAAGGAAATGGTTTCTAACACTTTTATTAAAAAAATTGAACATTTAATTGAATATAAAAGGCACCACTAAAAAAAGAATGACAGTTACATTTTAATGTGCAGTTTTCTCTTGATATTTTTTTTCATCTAACACAAAACATCTCTCTGTGTCTTTCACGATGTGTATATTGTGGCAGTTGATATTGCGATGACGATAAAAAAAAAAATATTGTGCAACCCTAATAAAATGTCATCGCAAGTTCGCAACCAGTCCAATCATTGTTAAGGGATCACCAAAGTCAGTTACAGTTCATCCTATGAGGACCATTAATGTCTGTACAGTATTCCATAGTAATCTATCCAATAGTTATTGAGATATCACAGTTTGGACCAAAGTGGTGGATGGATGGACGGACCTGTAGACCACAATTAATATCCCTGGTGCCAAACAATATTCATTATAGCATTTCCTGATCTGCCACTGCTAAGGTTAACATTTTGTTAGGTTTAGGTACAAAAACGACTTGGTTAATGTAAGGGAACCTTCGTGGTCATCGTTTGAAAAAAACACAGTTGACTTTCAGTAGGAGACGGGAAACAAATATGGGTCTCTTGTGTTAGGTTTGTTGATCCAACCATCTCCCCCACCCTACTCCCTACGAGGTTAGGTATTGCTTTGTTGTAACAATTAGTGATGTCCAAATGAAGCTTAGCAAAGCATTTTCGTTATTTTCTGAGCCCAATTGATGGCGCTCTCTGTTCAACAAAGGGTTCAAAGAACACTGAATTGCCATTCTTTGAGCCTTTTTCCATTAACCAAGAGCGCTATCTAGTTGGGTCAATGAATACTACTACTACTAATGGTTCATGAAGCTTCATTTGAACATCACTAGTAACAATTTCACACTACTTCTGCCATTGCTCCTGACAGAAAATGTTTGGTGTAGGTAAAAAAACGACTTGGTTAATGTTAGGGAACTTTCGTGGTCATCGTTTGAAAAAAACAGTTGACTATCAGTAGGAGACGGGAAACAAAAACTAATGATTCATGAAGCTTTATTGGAACATCACTAGTAACAATTTCACAATATTAGTCAGAAAAGTGTCATAATTCACATGGCCACTTGAGGTCCTTTTCTGGTAAACAAACGACTGTTACTGTCGTTTTTCTTGTGAGGACATTGTCAAAGAATCATCACTAGAACACTTTAATCTGCGGTCTAAATGGAGCAAAGTAGCTTGAATTAATACCATGCGTCTAAAGCTTACAGCATGAAGGACTTACACAGTGTTCAAATTGACACTAGTTGGCACTAGTTGGCACTGCATTAAAAACACAGCTTCCTCATTCATTTCAGTGAGGCACAGGGGCGCCAATGCAAAAAGGTTGAACCTGTCTTGTGCTTATCGTAGTGCGGTAGTCAGTCGGACTGTGTTCTAAGACAAATTTTATCTGCTCACTTCAAGTGCAGTCGATGCCTTAGATTCATGAGGGAAGCATTGTAATGTTCTGGATCATTGTTTTCTAATTGATCTGAAGGGAATTGTTTGAATTATTCATGATGTTTTAGGGGATTTTCTCATTCTATCCCTTGTCCTTTTTTGTTGTTCGATCTCAGATATGATCAGTTACCAAGACTCTGAAAAAAAAGCATCATGTAAGTATTGCCACCAACAGTTAATGACACGTAAATGTTTTTTTATTTTTATTTTGTAGAAGGATCTAGTCTCCTCTGTAGTTCATAATTTGTTACTCTGATTATTCTTTTCAAGCACGCAAAGTTGATACTCAGCAAGCTGACCTGAAGAGAAATATTCAGAGGATTATTGATCAAGGAAAGGACTCTTCATCAGATTCTGTAGTGACTGTGAACGGGACTCTGGAGGACTCGGTCTGGGCTACAGAAGCAGAAAACCCAAGCCCTCCCTGTTTCACTGTTCAGCCAGTTGTAGAAGGAAACAACAACACTGAGAACTTCATTCCCCTTTTCTCGTTTTTGGAAGGACAAGACTACAAAATAGAGTTCGGCATCATGTATGGACTGAGTTCTGAACTCCTCGCCTCCTCCATATTTACCGGTCACTCCGACAAGGATGAGCTGATTACCTTCCTGGGAGTTGCTAGGGAAACAGCCAGGAAGAGGCGACTCCTTTGGCCGCAGATTCGTTTGTGCTTCCTGCTGGGTAAGCTCTGTGCTGGGAGGTTAAAGTTCAGCCAGGCTCGGGTTTACTTTGAGGAAGCCCTCAGTGTGCCACAAGAAGGCTTCACGGACCTTAGACTGTTGGCCAGCATCTACTCCAACCTAGTTGCCATATATCTTTTGCAGAAAAATACTGAACGTTTCTTTGCTCTGACAGAGCGACTTGTTGCCTTGCTACTGGGAATGCCAGACTGCCTGGAATGCTTAGAGGACAACTCTGCTCTTAAATACATCCTCAAGAAAGCTGTTCTCTCTCACAACAAAATGGCAGAGGCCCGAGCTTGTCACCAATTGGCGAAGCACCACTGGACTTGTGCTGAGGCGGTGCGAGTGGTTCCTTATCTTGAGAGACTACTTGTTCTTTGTGCTGAAGCTCAAAGAACATGGGGCATCTCTCCCAGTCATGAGTACCTTGCCCTGGGAAGGCTATACAGCGAACTCCGACTTCCCCATCTCAGTATCAGTTCAGCCAGGAGAGCTTCTATTCAGCCCTCTGCTACACTGACTGACTGCCTCAGCAGCATGGGTCTTGTTCTGGACAATGTCAACAGACTGTTTGGGATCACAGAACAGGAAGCCTCCATCCCACCTCAAGTGGCTCCATATTTATACCAAGCGCTCTTTTCTAACAAAGTCCAAGGGCGAGGAAGTGATCGATACCATGTTTTGAGCCATCGACTCACTGTTTGTCTCTGCCAACTCTTTTGCAAGCACAGGATGGTTGGACACGCCATCTGCCATATGCATACTCTCATCAACAACAGTCCAACCTCACAGCGACTCCGCATCTCTGTCCCAGAAAGAAACAGTGCCCTCATCTGGCTAGCATGGCTTCACATTGACAATAATCAGCCACATGTTGCTTTGGATATCTTGGACTCTGTCCTAGCTTCCATGCCAGAACACTGCACTACGCCTCAGGAAGGTCTGTGAATATCTATGTCTTAATGTGTTAGAAATAACAATTAGAGAGTGTTTCAAGCTACATTTACACTACTATGTTTTGGTTTTAAAAAAAAGAATATCTTTTGCTACGTTGATGCCTCGCGTCTGCACTACTCCGGCTTTTTCGAGCCCCTAAAACAAAGGCATTTGTAAACACCACTACCACCGGGGTTGCTTTGTAGTCTGGACCAAGGTTATTATAGTTTTGCATTTTTCATTAGTTTCTATTTAAATTTTGTTTTGACTTTTTGTTTTCAAATTCAGTTTAGTTTAATTAGTTTTTAAAGCGGGTTTGCTAGTTTTTATTTTTTGAAAATGCTTAGTTTTAGTTTAGTTTTTGTGTTTTAGACTTTTTTGTAATATGGGTTATTTGTCGGGGGACTCAAAAAGGTCAGAAAAGGTATTGTGTAATAATAACTCAACAAAAACATCACACAATTTTAGAAATATGTATTCACAATGTATTACCATAGGCTGTGTGCACATGATAACCACCGGAGTAATTTGGAAGTGAAAAAGTTGAATATTAAAGTTATTACCTAACTGTCAGTTATTAATGTTAATTTGCAGAGCTACTTCCCGGTTCAACGTTTAATGTTTTGGGCCTCTGGCATTATTTGGACTCTGAACTGAAAAAACATTTGCCAACTTTATTCTATCACAAATCAGTTAATGTGTTTAATTTAACGTATAGGTGTGGTCCTCAACATGCGTGGCGTGGCACTTCGGTGTATGGGTGACCTCCGGAGGGCAGCAGAGAGTTACCAGGCTGCTGTGGACATTTGCCAAGAGTATGAGGACATGCCAAACTGGGCTGTAGCTCAGGCTAACCTTGGTAAGATATGCTTCTCAACAGAGCTGGCACTAACCTATTTGGTGCCCTAGGCAAGATTTCAGCTGTTTTTGTCGCTTTTTTGGCTGTTTATGTTGTTTTTTTTAATTTTTTTTTATTGTTTTTCTTTTTTTTTTTACATTTTTGTCTTTTTTTTCTGAGGTTTTAGTCGCATTTTTCAACATTTTAGTCACTTTCTTTAACTTTTTTGTCGCTCTTTTCAATGTTTCTAGTTTTTTTTTCTTCGTTTTTCTTTTAACTTTTTTCGCCTTTTTCAGTGTTTTTCAAAGTTTTTGTTGCTTTTTCCAACATTTATGTCGTTTTTTTCAAACATTTACACCATTTTCTTCTCAACACATGCTTCTTTCAATGGACTTCAGGTCTGAGAGATGACTTTGTGCTTCTTCTTCCTCATGAAGGACTGTTATGTCTGAAGGCCGGAGCCAAAGGACTGGCGCAGAGAAACCTGACTGAGGCCGTGCAGCTCTTCTCTGAGCTGGATGAAAAAGGTCACGAGGCGAATTTCATCCCAGTGCTGCTGGAGCTGGGGCAGCACTATGTGAAGCAACAGCAGCTGGACTTTGGCAAAGGATGCTACGAATGGGCCCTGCTGCTCGCTATCAGTGCCGACCTGTTAGACTGTAAGTATGGAAGTCACCAGTTGTGAAATGTAACTAAGTACATTTACTCAAGTACTGTACTTAAGTACAAATGTTGAGGTACTTGTAATACTAGTAATACTAATACTAATAATAATTCTACTTCTACTCCGCTACAAGCCTACAAGTCCAGCTGAGATGATTAGACCATTAAACACACAACTGTTTGGATCCTTTACACTTTCTACAATGTGTGGATTGTTCTGCATTGAGTACTTTTACTTTCAATACTTTAGGTACATTTGATGAAACTTACATACTTTTACTTAAGTAACATTTTCAATGCAGGACTTTTACTTGTAACAGAGTATATTTACAGTGTGGTATTAGTACTTTTACTTACTAAGTAAAGGATCTGAATACTTCTTCCACCACTGTAGTTCACACATTGTTTCATGTGCTATTTTTTCAATGAACTGAACTGCACTGTCACTCATTGCCAGGCCAACTGACTGCAACCAAACAGCTGAGCCGTCTCTATGAGTGTGAGAGTCCAGAGCAGGCCCAGTGTATCATCTACAGCCAGCACCAGGTCCAGCTGCTGAGACACACAGGAGACAGAGGACAGGAGGGAGACGCACTGGTAGCCATCAGCCAGCTCTACCTCACCCTGGCCACAGAGAGGTTTGTGTGTGTGTGTGTGTGTGTGTGTCTGTCTGTGTGTGTCTGTCTGTGTGTCTGTGTGTCTGTCTGTCTGTCTGTCTGTATAGCTAAAACTGGTCCGATATAACATTTACCTTTGCTCTTGTTTGCCCCTGTCACAAGTGTAAGTATTAAAGCCACTTATTTTTAGTGGAACAACAAATTGTGTGCAGTGTCTTCTGAAGCAGGGTTATTATAGTAAACTAAAAATAAAATGTTCTCTAACCATGTATTCTGTGTGTATATGTAGCTACGTACTTCTGAGACATTAGACCTGGCCATAACAAAAACAAACTCAAACTAAATATATAAAAACTAAAACTAAATCTTTCTGAAATACGAAAACTAGCAAACACACACTGAAAAAACTAACTCCAACTAAAATATAATTACATAAAACATAAAAAACCATAAAACTACAATAACCTTGTTCGGAAGTGGGACAAATATGTAAAACTGTTATGAATAGAGCAGAGATGGGGACTCGAGTCTGAGACTCGGACTCGAGTCGCACTTAAGTCGACTTGACTTGTGACTCGACCCAAAAGACTTCAGACTTGACTCGGACTCGAGCTTCGAGACTCGTCATCAACCTGTTTTCATGCAATTATTGCTTTTAAATAATGAGATGAGAATAAAATAATGAGACGTTACATTTAGTCACAGGTAACAAGCTAACCATCGCAAAGTGTTGTGCTAATGCTGGGAACAGGCAAATTGTATCTTTATAGTTAATAGTTGCTGAGGCTCAGACATCCATGGCACACAGGAGGCGGGGCGCATGGATCCATCTCCCCAGGATAAAACGCTGTGTCGGGTGGGCAAACTCATGTGATGCGTAATTGATCCCGTGGATGATTTGTAGGCTATTAAGTGAAGAAGGTGTACCCGGTCCACCAAACACATATTTCTGTTGTATCTATTGTCTATTGTCTATTGTTCATATACTCGATACTAAGGAGGAAATTCGGTCAGTGCTGAATACGTCAAGTATTGAATACGGTACCTTAGCGCTAGTCATTCATAATGATGGGTTTACAGTTTGGAGCTACCGGACTAATCTAAGTTTTTGAATGTTTTCAGGGCTTACAGGGCGGCTCTCGACTTCACCAAGACCAGTTTGGGTATTTTCATTGACCTGGGCTGCAGGGAGAAGGAGGCGTGGGGCTGGCTGCAAGCTGGGAAGATCTACCACCTGCTGGATCAGACGGAACTGGTGGACCTTTACGTTCAGGTCTGACAGCAGCTGTGTAGCTACGAAACTGTGTTAAGTGTCAAAGTGTCAATGTATTGTGAATACATAATCCGTCCCTTTTCTGGTGGGCTTTTGTTTTGAAAAATCAGCAGGGAGTGTTGACTGTTATTAATGGTGATTCATCAGTGACTGAAAAATTATTTTGCTTTCAAGCCAGAACTAATTGTAGTTCGTAATAACCATAGACTGTATATAAAGGTGAATCCCACTGTACAAAAGTGAAGCCAAAATATCCAGGATACGGGCGCTGACATCTTGTGATTTTGGAGCCAGTGTCTGCGCAGTAGTGATCAGGCGGCGGATCGGTGGTATCGAAGTCCCGCCCATACACCTGCCCAAATCACAAGTCAATCACAGCTGTCAATCATGACATTTCACCCCGTTTTCATAGTATCTAAATAACTAATGATACATGACCTGCACTGCAGCCAGCCACCAGAGGGCGACCCAGATGTTTTGGCTTCACTTCCACAGTCTATGCATCAACCCCTGTTAATAACTAAATATGTAGTGACTGAAAACAGTATTTGTGTTAAAAAGAGACACGGAGTGGTGAGTAGGACTCTGAACTGGTTCTGTATTGAAATGAATGAAATTATGAGAGCCATTATGGTACAAATAATTCCACTCCAAAAACTAGAATAATACATGTTATCAAATGATGAACACAGGACTTCACATTTGTAATTTGTGTTTTTAGTGCCCTCTCTGGCCACAAGACCCTAAGCAGCTGCTCGGTTGGCTTTAGTTTAGTGCTGCCTTTGACAGGTAAACTAAAACTGTATTTTTTATTGATGTCGTTGTCAGGCAGCTCAGGATGTCGCTTTGAGTACAGGAGACACCAAGTTCATCCTGAAGCATCTGGAAGCTGCAGGCGACATTTTCTTCAACAGCAACCACGACAGGGACAAGGCTATCACCTTCTACAGGGTATAGTCTGAATAAAACACTGAGTTGATACAAATATATACAGTATACACACACACATATATATACATATATATATATATATACCCTTTATAATTATCTCAGTTAGTTCTGATGTAAGTTTAGGTTATTTATCCATGTTTTTAGAAAAAAAAATGTTTAGCCATTACAGTAAATGCAGGGTTGGTAATGTTGAAAAGCTAGCAAGATTTAAAAGTAGCATCTCCTCTGGGCTCCGTCTAACCCCTCCCCCTGCCCTCGGGGCTGGGACAGGAAATGGACAGCAATTTTACTCCATGTCTGATTCACCGGTGGGGTAGAGTACGGGCAGCGGGGCAAGGAGGCATTTAATTGGTTCTTTTTCCAAGCGGACCGCAAGTTTTTACAGGATTACAGCAGCTACAGATGACAGATCTTTTTTCGCTTTCGAGCCCAGGAGTTATATATGGCTGTCGGGGTGTAAAGACCATTTCAAAAAAGTTATAACAAAATTAATATTGTAAATACTTACCAACCCTGCCTTTAAGCAACCTTAGGCCTTTTGTGGTGTTACAGTATTACTATTATTGTTAAGAATGATGCTGGAGTTATCCTTTAAGCCTCTTGTAATATCCTGTGTATCTCTGTGTATCCCATCGTGTAGGATCGTGCTCTGCCCATCGCTGTGAAGAGCAGCAGTGTGCGTTCCAGGCTGAGGTTGTGTAATAAGTTGACTGATCTGATGCTCAGTCTCAAGCTGTATGGGGAAGCTGTGGAGTTTGCTCAGACTGCACTGGACATCAGTATCACTCTGGGTACGGAAAACCTCCAACACAAAGTTTAGAATTTTTAAATTGTTAGTTTAGGATTGTGAGTTATGGTTGTTTGCACTTTATCTGTAGAACGACCTTGTGAGAAGTATTAAAGGTCCCATATCATGCTCATTTTTAGGTTCATAATTGTATTTTAGGTTTATACTAGAACATGCTTAGATGCTTTAATGTTAAAAAAAAAACATGTTATTTTTCTCATACCTGAATGTCTGAATATACCTGGAGTCATCTTCTGTCTGAAACGCTCCGTTTTAGCGCCTGTTTTTTTAAGACCCCCTCCCAGAAAGCCCACTTTGCTCTGATTGGTCAACCTTTCCGGGTCTTCTGCATCTGCACTCTCTGAGTCGCTGTACTATCATTGCAGCCGGGGAATGACTGTAACGGCACCGTAGCGGCACTTTCTACATTTCTATATATAGTATAGTTGTGACATCACAACCGTACAGAAGTCCTGACAGCTCGTTTAAAGGCACATTTTCTGAATACAGGTTGTGTGCGTTTCTCTGTGGATTAGGCATTTTTAGACTTTTACAGTATAGTGCCTGCTTTATAATCAACAAAGGTATGGAAATCTCACTTTGGGACCTTTATGAGGCAAGCTACATAGCGAGATTTTGGACTGCCATCACTAACTGCACGTCACACCGCATCCCTGATTAAGGACTTTGATACGTTTGGTACGATGATGGTCCTAGATGAACCAATGTAACTGAAGGATTTTTTTTAAAGATCAACAGTGCCACTTTAAACTTAAATCCTTCTGTCAGGAGGACCTCTAAAAATGTCCACACTTTAAATCCACCAACAGTAAAGTTTTCAGGAACAAACAACATACTGATGATTCAGCTAATTATAGAGCTTTGCCAGTAGGGCTGCCCCATCTTAGTCCATAAGTCGAGTAATCGGTTGTTTTGGTTTTTAATGCTTTTTTATGCTGAATAAACACATTTGTGGTAAACACAAGATTTAAAGCGGTGCTTTTGCATGATTGTGTGGAGAAACAGATGATAAATGGACTGCATTTAAATTGCGCTTGTCTAGTCTTAACAACCACTCAAACCGCACAGATCTGTCGATTAAATAAAATAATTGATCAGTCGACAAAATGATATGACTGTAAGTCGAGCCCTCATTGCCAGTCCTGGAGCTTAAATGTGAAGTCTATCCAGCTGGTAGCGAAAAGAAAATCTAAAGCGTTCAATCAGAAAATGTGTTCAACAGGTTAAATGGCAATTCATAAAATAGATTGACAGATGAGATATCTTATGCAAGAGGAAAGTTCATGAGTGGTTCATCCTTTGGGGACCATGGATGTGCTCAGCAAATGTCAAGCCCATTACATTACATTTATTTTCTGGTGTGAAAGTATGAAATTTGGTGAGCACAGCCATTAGAAATCTTCCTCTGGGTACCATAAATATCATTATGAAATGTCATGGTATTCTGGCCAACAATTGTTGGTATTCATTGCTCTGATCCAAAGCGGTACACAGGCGAACTGATGACTAAACTCAAGTCATGTGCTATAACTGAATAACTGTCTCCCTTTGTGTTTGGTTGTACATACAGGCGAGCGTCTGAATGAGCGAGTGGCTTACCATCGACTGGGCTCTCTGTACCACAGTCTGGACCAGTATGAACTGGCTGAACATCATTACCTGAAAACCCTGACCCTCTGTCCAACAACTCTGCAGTTTGATGAGGAAACACTGTACTATGTTCGGGTGTACCAGACGCTGGGGGACATCATATTCAATGACCTGAAGGTAAGGGATTATATAATAGATATGTATCTGGAGTTTACTACTAGCACTTAGACAATGCGACACACACAGATTCCATCGTCCATAGATAATGCCCACCTTGTAATGTGAAATAAAGCCCCAAATATCTCACGATATCAGTTGAAAATAGTCTCGCTTGAGCTTCTTTACATTTCATTTTTAATCTTTGCCAATATGTGACCGTTCTCATTTGTAATTTTGACTTGGATCGGAGCTTTATTGGATGTTCTAGCTCGTTTCCACAGGAGAAACCATGGTCTAAATATAGTTCCTCAGCCATGGCTCCCCAAAAAGAACCTGCTTTGGGGTTTGTACTTTCTGATGACCAACAATCAGGGAGCTTTAGGTGCCAAATGTTTCTAGCTAGTTGAACATAAACCTTCCAGCTGTTTCACCATGCAGCTTTATTTACACAGTAAGAAGGAATGCAAAAATGGGTTCTTCTAGTTCATAGTTTAGTTCCTGAGATTATTAAATTAAACTACATTTCGCTGACGCGCTAATCCAAAGGGACTTCCATTCACATACCGATGGCGCAGCATCGGGAGCAATTTGGCGTTCAGTGTCTTCCCCAAGGACACGTCGACATGTAGACTGTAGGAGCCAGGGATCAAACCACCAACCTTCCAATTGGTAGATGAGCGCTCTTCCACCTGAGCCACGGCAGATTAGTTCACGTCGCTCCTTAGTACCTGGGACTATTGTCAAGAGTCACCAGAGTTATGAGATACTTAGCACAAAGTAGCTGCGGTTCCATTTTTTGATCCCATTACCTGGAGATCACAAGTTAATTACTTTGCTATCTTGGAATATAAAATAGTTTCCTCAGGCGGAGAAAACAAATGTTATTGGAATGCTGCATGGACAACAGACACAAAAATATCCTAAGTGTGCCACCGCATTCTCTTCGCACTGGGCACAATGTGTGACTCACAAAATTTGAGCTCATGTCTAGCGAAATTCAGGTAATCTGCCCAAAGGTGGGACATCATTCTTTTGCAAGACACATGTACTGTACAGTATGTGTTAAGTCTTGGCTATTATGTCCCTATTTAAATTCCAAGTCAAAACACTCAAGTCCCAAGCATCTTGTAGGAAATACAATGACTGTGGTGGAATTTCCAGCGTAGGAACTCATGCTATGTGAGTTGAGACAGTGGTATTCAGGTCTCATTCAGGTCAGTGTCCATAATCTCCAACCATAACCATTACTTTCCAGGCAGAGGAGTACTCCAACTCTGTGCCTTCTTCAGGGAATCTAGGCAGCTGCATGGTAAGGGAATGTTTTGTTTCAGGACTGTCTCCTTTTGGACGTTGATGGACCTGCCCCACTTTTGCACTTTTACTTCCCAGAGAGAGAGAGATAGGCTGAACTAGGCTTTAGCATCTGTGTTTTAGGCATCTGCAATATCTTTGTTTACATTGAAGTTTCAGATAAACTTAACGCCTCCCGCATTAGTTTAAAAACACCTTCATGAAGACAGGAACCTCAGAAGTTGGAGTGGCGACTACACTGTACCGTGTAATCCCAAACTCTCCTCAGTTGTGAATTCATTACATGCTCCTGTGTAATTCATCAAGGTCCAACGAACCTTCTTCACATTTGTGAAATGAGTTGTGCTGCTTCTGAGTTTTTCCTTAACAATAGTCTATATCCACGACGTTCCACTTCCGGGATCGCTCCGTGGCCGCCAGAAAATCTGCCAGATTTCACTCAATTAGGCCGGATATCCGCTGCCTTGGGCTTCTTTTGTGTTGGCATTTTAAACTCCGGTGGATTTGTGAGGACTATGGTTAACTGCTCCTCAGATCTCTGCAGGGTAAATCCAGACAGCTAGCTAGACTATCTGTCCAATCTGAGTTTTCTGTTGCACGACTAAAACAACTTTTAAACGTACACGTTCCACCAAAACAAGTTCTTTCCTGAGACTATTTTGCAGCGGCACCGCAGCTTTTTTCCGAGCTTAGCACTGCCCAAGACGATTGTGATTGGTTTAAAGAAATGTCAATAAACCAGAGCACGTTTTCCTCCCAACCCCCGAATGCTATGCAGAGTGTGGACTACCTTAACAATGACCAATGTGATTACATAACACTTTGTGAAGTGGTGGGATATTTTGTTCTCTACAGGACCCATTTGACGCTGCAGGCTACTACCACCTGGCTCTGGCTGCAGCCATGGATCTGGGCAACAAGAGGTCTCAGCTGCAGCTGTGCACCCGCCTCGCCACCATCTACCACAACTTCCTAATAGACCGTGAGCTCTCTCTCTTCTTTTACCAGAAGGCTAGAGCATTTGCTGCAGAGCTGAACGTGAGGAGGATTAATATCTCACCGGATCAGCAGTGTAGCAGCACCACACAGTACAAGACCACCGGACAATAGGAAAGGCACATTGAGAAGTCAAATCTTTGTTTTACAAAAAAAACTAAACTTTTGCAAAGTGAAACAAAAACTTCAGCAGATGACTGAATGAAAGTTTTTTGGTACAGAAAAAAATTAATTTCCAGAGAAGCCTTATGAATTATTATGCATTAATGACTGCGGCAACGGATTTACAGTGGCGATTCTAGAGGAGGGCAAGGGGGTTCAGTGCCCCAGTAGTATTAAGCCTGTTAAGATTTTGGCCCTCTAACTGTGGTTACTTCGATCTCGGCCAGCATTGCTGTCTTTAAAAGTCTCTCTTCTAAAGCTTGTGAAGATAGTGGTATCATATAAAAGTAGATGATCCAAGGAATCCTTGGTACCAACCATGACATGCCAGTTTGTCAAAGAGGGGGATAAATAATGCCCTAAAGTTTGGCGTTGGGAAGGGAAAAATCCCTTGACCTCTCATCTCAAAATAACTGACTCAAAATGGGTTCTGTGGGTACCCACGAGTCGACTATTTACAGACATGCCCACTTTATGCTAATCCCATGCAGTTTGGGGCAAGAAACATGCAGTTTTTCTCATGCAGTATAAATATGTTATTTTCGTCTATACTAAAATGGTGTATTTGTAAATGTCTGCATACTGGGGCCACCATTTTTCTTAATTGATTCTTGAATGGTCTAAAATAGTTACATTTTGCACCAAATCTGTGTAACAAATGGTATCAACCCCAAAATGCTGCAACAACTCATGAGACATAATAGAGCGTTTAAATGGACATCATATACTTTTATCATCATGTTTAAAGCCCTTATACACTCGCCCAATCAAAAATACAATGTTCATTACAGATTTATGACTTGAAAAACTTAAACCGTGCTAAGATGCATCTCAAATGAATCTTCAGGTTCCCAGCTTTCAGATGATGTAATCACTTCTATGTGGCATACAGTATAGGTTACTGTTGACCTGCTATCTTCCTTAAAGGATCCCCTTTCCTCCCCTAAAAAGACAAAACGGGTCTCTAAGGGTTAATATATTTGTTATACAAATTGCATGTAGCCCCAGCCTGACCGCCCCCCCCCCCCCTCCCCCTTACTTTAAAGGTCCTATGATAGGCCTTAGTGGTCCCCTAATACTGTATCTGAAGTCTCTTTTATATAGGCCTTAGTGGTCCCCTAATACTGTATCTGAAGTCTCTTTCCCGAAATTCAGCCTTGATGCAGAATTACAGCCACTAGAGCCAGTCCCAGTTTCCTTAGGATGTGCCATTTCTGTGTCTGTAGCTATTGAGGAGGAGAGAGGGGGGGCCAAGGTGGAGAGTGGGGGTGTGGCCTTGACCAACTGCCACTTTGCTCGTTTGAAAGCCATGATGTCTCTCTCTTTCTCATGGGGGGGCCAAATTCTCTGGGCGGGCAAAGCAGAGAAAGGGGAGGTAACCTTCCTCCTTATGACGTCATAAGGAGAAGATTCCAGATCGGCCCATCTGAGCTTTCATTTTCTCAAAGGCAGAGCAGGATACCCAGGGCTCGGTTTACACCTATCGCCATTTCTAGCCTCTGGGGGACCATAGGCAGGCTGGGGGAACTCATATTAATGTTAAAAAACCTCATAAAGTGAAATGTTCATGCCATGGGACCTTTAAATAGAGATAATGAAAGATCCAGGATGTCCATTCATTTGCATTGTAAAACGTTATGTGTGCACAAGTTCAAAATTCAGGATTTAATTTTACTGTCCACTCAGGCCTCTGTTAATCCACAGAAAAGATACATATATATATAGATATAGATAATACAGATAAATATAATAAACCAAGAAATAAAAAAGCTTTAAGTAATTGTATGTTACGTCTTGACGTTATGTCACTTAATTATAAGTCGCTTTGGATAAAAGCGTCAGCTAAATGACATGTAATGTTATTGCCCTTATGTGTGAGGTCATTTATGATTCATTTTTTCAGTTTCTTTTTTGTAATTTGTCGAAACAAGAGAAGTGAAATGCAGATTTTAATTGATCACTCATGAACACAACTATCATATAATGACATCGAATGTGTTCTCGTACCTTGATTTTTATTTAATTTTTTCATTAAGCAAGATATTTTCTAATGCAGCTGCTCATCTATTGGACTGTATCCACCTTCATTTTTTTATTTCCAGATTTTTGGTCAAAATAAAATGATGTAACTGTGTACTTGTCCATACAACAAAACTGCGTTGTCTATTATGTTTGGTAATTGGATGGGTGGCTCAAAAAAAACACTAACACTTTAACCAGAGGCTGCTGTTCGTGTCCTGTGTGAAAACAAAATCAATGTTGACTTGATTATGTAACATATTTAACCTACGTAGCACACGTACATAACTTTTATTACGTAACAAAAGTAGCTTCTTATTTGAACCCAAACCATCATCTTCTACAATTTAGATTTGTGGCAGAAAACTAACCATGTAGTTTTTTTTCCGATTCACAATATTAACCCTTCAAACACTGGACTTTCACCCTGGAGACCGGGGGTTCGTGTCCCGTTTATAAAATAAACGGAACAAGCGGAACTACCCCACATTCTGTGCCATGTGCGTAAACGCAAGTAAAGTAACGTAACTAAATCTATTCATTTTAACCCAAATCACGATCTTTTTCCTAGACTTAGAAATAGTAGTCGTAGATTTGTAGCCTAAACCTAACCAAGTAGTTTTTGTGCCTAAACGTAACCAAACTGCGACCGCTTCACACCGTTAACGTTATGTTTAAAAGCGTAACCGATAAGGATGGAAAATGCTCATTTTTCCTGCCACCGCTAGGGGCGCTAAGTTATGAAATGCTTCTATAGAGCTTGACAGTGTGGTTCCGGAAGTAAAAATCCCATTCATTTTCTCCGTAAGGATTTTGATTATCAGCCATAACGTCTAAACCATCCGAGGTAGACTGACCACCGCTGAGCCGAACTTTGGCTGCCCTGGATAACCGGAATAATGAAGCTGTTTATCAACTGGCACGGTAACTCTGTGTTTTTTTAATGCGGCCACCAGCACATTCATGTGAAAGAGACCGAGCAGTTATTTACAGCTGTTAATCATCAGAACCATGAGTGAAGTATTTAATATGATACGACGATATGATGAAGTACGGGAATATTTTGGTTATAGCGACAGCAAAAACATATTCCACAAGGTGAAACATAAACAGTATAAACACATAACATAGAATAGAATAAGCTGCAGAAACACTAACAATGATTTCCAAATATCAAAGTAAGGCTTAAATAAGTTATTTTACATGCCTTTAATGTAGAATGTTTATAGTTTTTTTGTCTGATAATGAACTATTGTGCACATGTGACGCACACACATCTGAAAGTAATGTAAGACTTTCTTTCGCCAAGGCAACGGAGAAGAAACGTATGATTAATATGTGTATCTTTCAGAAGTGTTGCATTTATAATTTACCAGGAGCTGATTAATTAACAGTGTGTGGAGTATTTTTGGTTTGATGTATTTTGGAGCTGTAGTGATGGAATTAGAGTGTAAAAGCAACAACCCTATCAGAAATCCCATCAACAGGACTTTGACACTGCTGCCTTTAAAGAACAATAAGAGTATTTCACCTGCTGTCTGTAGTAGTAGTAGTAGTAGTAGTCTCTGTCTCAGCATGTACCAGTGGTAAGAAAAAGTATGTGAACCTTTTGGAATTTCATGGTCTTCTGAATAGATTTGTCATAAAATGTGATCTGATCTTCATCTAAGTCAAGGGTATTGACAAATATAATGTGTCTTAAATAACAACAATTTTTTTTGATCTTTCATGTCTTTATTGAGAACAACCAAAAAGACCTCATAGTGCTTGTGGAAAAAGTTATGTGAACCCTTGAGTTAATGGGCTTGGAGGTGTGGACTACAGCTACTTTGACTGATAAAAAGTAAAGAAGAAACATGCTTATGTGAGCCATGCCTCGCCAAAAAGAGCTTTCAGAGGACCCACGATCAATAATTGTTGATTTACATAAAGCTGGCAAGGGTTACAAAGTTATTTCAAAGACTTTAGAAATTCACCAGTCTACAGTTAGGCAAACAATCTACAAATGGAGACACTTTGGGACTGTTGGTACTCTACCAAGAAGTGGGCGCCCAGTCAAAATTACACCAAGAGCACAACGAAGACTCATCAACGAGGTCAAGAAACAATCCCGAATGACAGCCAAAGATTTGAAGGCATCATTGGAACTGGCTAACATCTCTGTTCATGAGTCTGGACAAGCAGGGTATCTACAGCAGGACACCACGAAGGAAGCCACTGCTTACTAAAAAGAACATTGCTGCACGCCTGAAGTTTGCAAAAGAGCACATTGACACTCCACAGCGGTATTGGCAAAATGTTTTGTGGACTGATGAAACTAAGACTGAAACACACAGCACTACATCTGGCGTAGAAAGGGCACGGCATATCATCATGAAAACATTATCCCAACTGTAAAGTATGGTGGAGGAAACATTATGATTTGGGCCTGCTTTGCTGCATCAGGGCCTGGTCAGCTTGGAATCATTGAGGGGAAGATGAATTCCCAAGTATATCAGACCATTCTTCAGGATAATGTGAGAATGTCTGTACGTCAGCTGAAAATGTGCAGAAGGTGGGTGATGCAACAACGACCCAAAGCACCGGAGCAAGTCCACAACAGAATGGCTTCAGAAAAATAAAATCCGCCTTTTGGAGTGGCCAAGTCAGAGCCCAGACCTCAACCCAATAGAGATGCTATGGATTGACTTGAAGAGGGCCATACACATGAGACGTCCAAAGAATATGACAGAGCTAAAGCAGGTCTGCCAGGAAGAATGGGCTAAGATTCCTCCTCAACGATGTGCAGGTCTGATCCACAGCTACAGGAAGCGCCTGATTGAGGTTACTGCTGCCAAAGGGGGGTCAACCAGTTATCAATTGTAAGGGTTCACGTACCTTTTCCACTGCCATTTTGAACGTTGAATGGGTGTGTTCAATAAAGATATGAAAGATCAGAATGTGTTTATTATTTTAGACAAATACCCTTGACTTAGATGAAGATCAGATCACATTTTATGACAAATTTATTCAGAAACCCATAAAATTCCAAAAGGTTCACGTACTTTTTCTTGTCACTGTACCATGAACCATCTGAACAAACGCACATATGCTCTGGGTTGCAGGCAAACTCTTAAATGAACGTAGGAGCAGTCTTGAAAGAGGATGGAAATATCATTATAGAATTATGTTACACTAGTGACAGACTTTATTAATGAAGCATAGCGTAAGTTCTGGCAGGTCACGGAGTCAAGCTCGGCTATTATCTCAGCTCATAGCTGACAGTTCCTAAGCCAGCACACCAGCTGATGGCTCAGCTGATTCCCTCTTTTGATTGGATTTCCAAATTGCGTGCTCTATTTAAACTGCTTTTCCCAGCCTACCTTGCTGCAGCTCTGCTAGCGCTTGCAACCCACCTCCACCTCAGCTCCTCTTTTTTAAATTCATGTTGTCTGACTTAATCAATGTCGTGTCTCTGTCATTGATGCTGCTCTGTTCTCTACCCTATGGGGATCCTGCACTGCTGCTCTCCCCGCTTAAGGCTTTCCATATAGGCAGGGGGGTGTGCTCTCCCTGCCTCATGCTTTCCACATATGCACGTGGAAGTGTGGAGAGGTCCCAGAACAGAGCCATACCGCCCAATACAAATTGCAGATGAATTTATCTATTTTGACAAAGTGGTCCTGACTGAAATGATCCATAGTGAACTATACACTCAATTACTCTGGAAGAATCTGACAAGAGATGGATGTTTTAACAAAGGTGGGAATTTGCCAACTGCCTCTACAACAGGGTTTCCACGGGGTCTTAAAAAGTCTAAAATTCCCAAATCTAAATGTTACATTTGCTGAAGTATTGCGTTTTAGGTCTTAAATCATTCTAAACAGGTCTTAATTTTCCTACTCTAATAACCTCCGAAGAGTATCCTCTTATGTTCACTGAAATGCTCCCGCAGTGCTCTAGAATGTTGTTTTTTTCATTCCGTGGTGTTGTAGTTTGATCTTTCGCTAGTCCAAATGCGATTCGCTGTGTTACGACTACAAATGAGACCGACATGCAACTTATATTTCAGCCAATCAGCTTTCGTGTTATTGGCACGAGTCTCTTTCGAATTGTACCACAGACATGAAACGGATTGTATTCTTCAGCTATGAGGAAGTGCAAGTTTAGCGATACTGAAGGAAAACTGAATTTAGGGTTTGGTTAAAGCCAGTTGCTAACAACGTATTTGAAGCCTACTGCTACTTATGCAAGAAATCAGTTAAACTGGAAACGTTAGGAAAAAAACGACAGCAGCCAGCCCTGCCAAGTATGTGGCGGCTCCAGCCTGGGCCCCAGCACTACTCCAATCTGAGTTTTCTGTTGCACGACTAAAAACAACCTTTGAACGTACACACGTTCCACCAAAACAAGTTCCTTCCCGAGGCTATTCTGCAGCCGAACCGTTGCTCCGCCCATGACGATTGTGATTGGTTTAAAGAAATGCCAATAAACCAGACCCTCCTCCGCGGCGCTGTGGAGGAAGGTCTGGCAATGCGAGACTGTGTTCTGTGTCACGTGCATAACCAGTATTGAAGTAACGCAACAAACCAATCTCAGTAGTGCCTAAACTTAATCAAACCGCGACCGTTACGTTCTCTGGTTTAGATATGAGGAGGTAAAATGCTCCTGGGGGTGGTATTAGAGAGTTGGAATAAACTATCTATATCGTCGTATGGTCTAGGGGAGTTGTTGACTAGTACCTACCTGCAGCTGACATTAACAACAGCACATTTGATCAGCTTTTAGGATCTTCTGCCGGCCTTGTCATTGGTTCCCAAATAGGCCTATGTTAGTGTTAGCATGTTTCCATCTATCAGATTAGCAACAAAAAAAAAAAGATTACTTCCTCCAGGTTCACACAAAAGTCAGGAAGTTGAAATATGGCTGTCATGATAACAAGGGACTTAAAGTATTTAAAAAGTAGAATGATTTCAACTTTAAACCAATGCATGGAGTTATTCATCGTTCAAATGAGTCTGATGCCATAACTTTTAATGATTTGCGGTATTGGAAGCATTTCACTGTCATTCTTATTTTGATCACTGGATGGCACCAAAGTAAGGACTTATCCTACTGTATACACAGTGGATTCAATAATAGCAGAACAATAAAAACAGTTTGGGTTTAAGGCCTTCAGGCTCGAGGAGTGTGTAATTAATGAGTCATAGTGTGTCAAACAGTCGGATAAATATTACCAAGTGCTGTCTGCATCCCTCCATTGCCTTCAGCAACCTGTGTATTCCTGCTGAACAAGAAGCCCTGTGTTTCCTCAAGTGACAGACTATTTCAAACAAACACACCCACGGCTGGGTGAGCAGCACATGTCTCTGTCCTCACCCCTCTCGTCTGAGAAAACAAACTGGGCCGCTCGGCGTTGCGTAGACATGAGCGCTCCACAGTCTGCCTCCCCTCTGGGACTGTGCGCCTGTCAGAGGAAGGCAAGAATTCAAAAACAGCCTCACATCTATAGCATGTGTCGGTGGGTGGTGGAAGAAGCATTCAGATCGTTTACTTTAGGTAAAAGTACTAATACCACACTAAAAATACTCTGTTACGTTAAGTAAAAGTCCTGCATTGAAAATGTTACTTAAGCAAAAGTATGGAAACGGACTAAAAGCTTTAGTGCGTAACTGTTTTTTTATATTACATTCAAGCCATTGCCAAATGAGTTGATACAAAGCTAATTAAGACTATCAGCTCCACACAACTCTCTGTATTTCTCTAACTCTTAAAATACTGACGCTTGGTTGGTGTCTCTCAGCGTCGCGTACGACCAAAAATTCTCCCTTTAGCGTCTGTACGGGACGCACCAGGCAGAGCAGCACCTCGACCGAGCGATGTAGGATTAAGAGAGACAACAGTAGAGAGTAGTATGAACGATAAAATAAATCTGCGTAAGGAGGCAGGAGGTTAGGTTGGTAGATGGGTCAAACAACACAGGACTTGTTCCGTCATTGAAAGGTACATTTTGTAACTCCACCCACCATCTTTTCCTAACCCTAACTGTCCCGTTCTTGTGCCACATGTCAGTTAAACGTACGTCCCGACCCAGAGCGTCAAAAACTGATGCCAAGAGTCCCGACCAAGAGCGTCGAAATATGACGCCAAAGGGCTAGACTCGAGTCCTGAGAGCGACAAATAGTGACACCAGAGCGTCAAAAAGTGACACCAATAGTCCCGACCCAGAGCGTCAAAAAGTGACACCAATAGTCCCGACCCAGAGCGTCAAAAAGTGACACCAATAGTCCCGACCCAGAGTGTCAAAAAGTGACGGCAAGACTCCGGACCAAGTGCGCCGCGAAATATGACGCTAAAGGAGACTTTTTGCGTCAATAACAAATGCCAAAAGCACCTGACCAAGCATTGCTTTTTGACGTGAGAGTGAAGATGATTACTTCTTCCAAAGAGTCCATCAGGTTTTTTATAAATCTTCCGTGTCCTCCTTGGCTACTAGCAACTGTGTGGAGGTGGTGAGCGACCACGGAAGGCTTGTATCATGTGGACGTGCCGACAGTGTTGTTGTGATTACTTAGAATTCCTCATGGGGGCGACAGAAATTACGCACTATAGCGTATTAAATGTAAAACTAATCAATGCATGCTCACAACAGTTATATCAATCAATTAAGTCTTTAATCGGCTTATCATTTCAGCTGGACTTGTAGGCCGTTATATTGTTGGGTAGTTTAATTTATAATAAAACGTATTTTATAAACTGCATGTGTTTTGTGTGCAAAAAAATCTTACTTAGTAAAGTAACTAGTAACTAAAGCTGTCAGATTAATAAAGTGGAGTTAAAAGTACTTTAGTAAGGGTACTTAGTTACATTCCACCACTGTGTCAGTGGGTGGGTTCTTACAGGATACTCCCAACTGTGTGAGAAGCAGCTTAGTTAAAGACTCTGAGAGAAACAACATTTTTGCTGAGTGAGGTCATTTTGGACCAAGGGAAATTCCACTTCTTATAACCTGAGTCTTGTTTTTGTATTTTCTAACTATCATTCCTGTTGGTTATAATAACACCAGCTTCATTTATCTGGGGACACAGTGACTACGTTTACATGAACATAATATTCCGTTTTTTTGGTATTCTGAAAAAGACGATATTCCGACTAAGCCGTTTACATGGCTAATGAGAGTGAATATTCCCGTTTACATGCAGCCGTGCAAAATACGTTTTTTTTCCCCAAAGTTTTCCAGCTGCGGTGGACTTGTTGGACCGTGTGAACACAGCGTCTCTCTTTCATTCCTTCAACCAGCTTCTTGAAAAGGTCGGTGTAGCGATGTGTGCGCATATCCAAAAACCTGTTAAAATATAATGTTTAAAAGTAGCTGTGCTTCTCCTTCTTATCGGGTCCGCAGCCTCGCAAACTGTCGGCTGGTTGGTTTGTGTACATCAACCACAGCAACACACAGAGCTGACCATAAGCCTTAAACAGGCAAGAGGCCAAAACTGGGCGTAAACTGCGGCAAAAACCCCCCATTGAGACGCATATTCTGAATGCGCTGTATATACGTCCAAAGAATGCCTCTAAAACCCGAATAATACCGGAATATCCCACGTCTTTATGGGAAAATGCTATATTCGGAAAAAGGCCTTATTCGGAATATCCAACCGGAATATGTTTACATGAACTGCATCTATTCTGAATAATAGTGGAATATTGGTGTGCATGTAAACGTACTCAGTGACTCAGTCTGGCAGGCAGAGTGCACGTTGCAACAACACAAATATAAAATATTGTTGTAGCCAATTTAGACTTGCGTGTGTGTGTGTGTGTGTGTGTGGTAGGTTTGTGTGAATGTTGTTGGTCACTACGTCACCTGCACACCTGTGTATGTGTGCTTATTACGGCAATCACAGAGGTTTAGAAAGAGGGAATCCCAGGTGAGCAGCGAGAGGGAATTAGGATCCGGTAAGCCCAACAGTTTTTCAACTGTAGCTGTGGGCGCGTGATAGTGTGTTTTTGGTCTAGTTATATATATATATAAAAAAATTTAAAAAAAATTTAAAAAAAATAAATAAATAAATATATATATATATATATGTGTGTGTATATATATATATGTGTATATATATATATATATATATATATATATATATATATATATATATGTGTGTATATATATATATATGTGTATATATATATATATATATATATATATATATGTGTGTATATATATATATATATATATAGTCTTTTTTTCTAGTCTTTTTTTACTTTTTCAGTGGGCAAAGTCAGTTTTTGTAGATATTTTTAAACATATTAATAAATAAAGTGTTATCATTTGCACCAGCACGAGTCGGAAATGCCTTCAAATTCCCTCCAGTGGCATTCTTTGCTGTTAGATTTCCACTACAATTATGATATCATGATTAAGGGCGATTTGGGGGGGGTGAAGTTACAACATTGTTGCATATGTCATTCGGTTCGGTTTACTTTCACACTGCACTTTGTCAAACGCACCGAACTCTGTACCGGACACACGTCACGCGATCAAGAACACAGACTCCAGCCGTGCTAACATTTTAACTGGCCACACAGAGGTGAAGCATGCCAATGAACCACGTATGTGGTACTAAGTAGGAGTGGGGGATAAAAATCTATACAGTATAGCAATATTTTCTGTGGCAATACTGTATTGATTCACAGACGTCAAGTACCGATCTATTATTATATACAGTATCTGTTGGTCAGTTTGTCTGCTTGACAAAGTGAGCTGAACAAACAGAGAAATGTATCTTTTAGATAAAACAGATGTGTCCTTTTGGGGACAAAGTGTCCTTTTGGGGACATCATTTGAAATTGGGAAAAAGGTAATAAATTGCAGTATATCGCAGAATATTGCTATATCTTTAAAAATCACAATTGTATCATATCGTTACATAAGTATTGTGATGATATCGTATCGTGAGGCCTCTGGTGATTCTACTAAGTTCATCAGGGGGGCTGCAAAATGTGTGTGTGTGTGTGTGTGTGTGTGTGTGTGTGAGAGAGAGTGTGTGAGACTGCATGGTCTGGTCGTCTTAAATTGCCCTTACAAGGGGACAGTAATGAAAGCATGTCCTCATATCCCCAGTCTGCACCAAATAATGAATGACTTCATGTTTTGGAAAGAAAGAAAGAAAAGCAGCGAGCACATGGAGCTGCCTGAACACACCATCCCTGCAACAGCTACATGTAGTCCCTTATGTCTCTGTTCTCATTGGTTAAGAGGATTACAGTGTTGTACACCAGTCATTCTCAAACTTTTTCACATCAAGGACCCCTAAACTGACACAAATTAGACCCCCATCTGATATGTCCATGATGGTGTCCCATGGGTCCCCTACCTGATGGAATCTTTGCTTTTAGATGTTTTATTGCAGAAAGTGAATGAAACCCATGAGCAAAATAGTCATACAATCTGTCATTGTGTTACTTATGGATGAAATTATAGTGAAAATAAATGTTTCCCCTTTTTGTTGAGGACCCCCTGGAACCTCTTCAAGGACCCCTAGGGGTCCCCGGACCCCACTTTGAGAACCACTGTTCTACACAATACTATTGCTCACATGGGCCACTGCTGTCGAACGTTAATGCTAGGAGCACAAACTGAGAGCAGCTGAACAGAAGATCCATCAAAAGAATGACAGGAATGGGCAATAAAGGACAATGTTTGTATACTGTATGTCAGTCAAAGGCATAGATTTCAAGGAGGATGCAAGGGGATATATCCTCCCCCCCAATATTTGCATAAGTTAGATTTGTCCGCCTCAAAAAATATGAAACAACCCACTCCCCAAAAGAGGTAAAGAAATAACCGTGCAGAGGGGCTCAAAACATGTACGGAAAACAAGAACTGTGTCTGCTTGTGCTACATCGGGTGGGGGGTTAAAGAAACACAACAGGAGCGAGAATAATAAAGATGTGATTTATGTGTATTTAAACTTTGGAGCGTCTGGCTTTAAGAAGGTCTCATTCTCCAACAGATTTGTTGTTGAGATGTACATGATTCCTAATAAAAAAAACATCAAACACACACACACACACACACACACACACACACACACACACACACACACACAGCTAAACTTAATTGTCAGATTGAGTTTGAGTTAGAAGACACTGTCATAGGTCAAGTAAAACCTGAGCCGCTTTCACACATGCACTGCAAAAGGCAACGTCAGAATGGAAATGTCAGAATCAGTTGTTGACTTGCGTTGCATCTATTGTTACTTGTACTTGCGTAATTGTTTTGTTGTCTTTCTGCGATGTTTTGTTGGACTAAGAACACAGACTCCAGATTGGGTTATTTCCTGTTAAGCAGGTGAGGAACAGCTGGCAGTCAGCTGTGGTGTTTGTTTATGCGATGTGATGTGAGGCAGTGTTTGATGAGTCGGTTTCTGTTGGCGTACATGTGTTGGCTCTGAGACATGACACATTTACAGTTAACGGAATACATGAAATGTATTAAAAAGGTTAAATAAAGGGCTTGGTGCATTGAGGGGACTTGCACTCATGACCCCTGTATTTCTAAAACTTTGGCTATTGCCGTGGTAACAGCCTCCCTTTTGACTGTCCCCACCAGACCTGTTAGACATAAGGGAGAATGTGACCAGTGGATCCCTGGTAGTGGTGGAATGTAACTAAGTACATTTACTCAAGTACAAATTTGAGGTACTTGTACTCTACATGAGTATTTTCATTTCATGCCACTTTCTACTTCTACTCTGCTACATTTCAGAGGGAAATATTGTACTTTTCACTCCACTACATTCATCTGACAGCTTTAGTTACTAGTTACTTTACACATTAAGATTCCTGCACACAAAACACATGTAGTTTATAACACGTGATGTTTTATTCTAAAGTAAACTAGCCAACAATATAACGGCCTACCAGTCCAGTAAGGGTGATTAGACCATTAAACACACAACTGTTTGGATCTGTTTGTCCAGTTTCTACAATGGGAGGATTTTTCTGCATTGAGTACTTTTACTTTCAATACTTAATGTACATTTTCCTGATGATACTTACATACTTTTACTGAAGTGCCATTTTCAATGCAGGACTTTTACTTGTAACAGAGTATTTTTACAGTGTAGTAGACTATTAGTACTTTTACTTAAGTAAATGATCGGAATACTTCTTCCACCACTGCACATCAGTATCTCATTATCCATAGAAACTTGTTAAACCACTCCTGCATAATCCACATATTTCATGTTTTTCTTTTATATGGCTAAATACACAACGTCCACATGTCATTTCAGGAACTTGTTCAGTAATGGACATTATTAATTGTGTAATGGTAGCAATACATCCATTAGAGCAATGCTTTGGGACCAAATATTACTTCTTCTTTTTTTTTAAATGATGACACAACTTGAAGGTGATTAAAAAAAAACAAGACTAGGCCTATTCACTGTATATTTATTTAATAAGTAAAGGATCTAAATACTTTTTCCACCACTGAATGTGACTTTAAAATAAAGTCTGACTGAGGTCATACACGGTAACAGTGGTGTTGCCAACATCTGCGTCTGAGTCCCGTTGCCACGCCTCCAGGAGCACAGCTTCTCCCCACATCTCCTCCCTCTCTCCGGCCAGCTTCACTGCTAGAGGCGCTCTCCCTGCCGAGCGGATGTGCACTCTGCCTGGGCAAAGGAAGCACAGCGTCCCGTCTACCTCCGCTGGATACTCTCAATTACACGCGGCTACTACAAGATAGCAAATAACAAGCCGCACCGTCCAATTTACAATATCAGGATCGCTTTATTCTGATGTATTTTGAAATATTAAAGAGACATTTGTCTTTCTATCTTTCGTGTGTGCGGATTCCCATCTGTAAAGTCTCCACAAAGTGATGAGCAGCGCGGAGCTAGGGAATGTGTTCTGGTCGTAAACTTCTCTAAGTTTCTATCCGCCCGAACTCCCGCCATTAAAAAAAAAATGCAAGTCCTCCTGTACACCGCTGTGTTCCTGTACCTCAAGGAGTCTGCCCACGCAGAGCCAAAAGACAAGTG
This sequence comes from Sander vitreus, assembly GCF_031162955.1. Taxonomy (NCBI): domain Eukaryota; kingdom Metazoa; phylum Chordata; class Actinopteri; order Perciformes; family Percidae; genus Sander; species Sander vitreus. The sequence goes on along the minus strand of NC_135873.1, from coordinate 17,220,827 downwards.
TCCGACCCGGTGCGACGTGAGTACCTGTCCGAGCCCCAGCTGCCCCAGCGGCTACGTGCCGGACCGCTGCAACTGCTGCCTGGTGTGCGCCCAGGGAGAGCGAGAACCGTGCGGCCGCAAAGACGACCTGCCGTGCGGGGACGGACTGGAGTGCAAACACCCGGCGGGCAAGCGGCTCTCCAAGGGCTTCTGTCGGTGCAGGTTCAGCGCCGAGGTGTGCGGCAGCGACGGGAAGACGTACGGCAACGTGTGCCAGCTGAAGGCGACCAGCAGGAAGGCTCTGCAGCAGGGACTGCCAGGCGTCACCCAGGTCCAGAAAGGACCGTGTGAGTCCAGCACAGGTACGATTTATGCATTGGTGGCTTCATTTAGTAAACCAGACAGTCTAAAGAAGAGGGTCCATGGCACCTGGGGGGGGTCCTCAGAGTTAGTGCAGAGTTGAAAGTTTAGTTTTTCAAAAATTAAAATATGTCTGACAATGTAGGCTACATTAATATGAATCTAATATATCAATAGCAAAGATAAATCGGTATTGTATAAAATGTATTTACACATTGAGTATATGGTAGGTAAGGTAGCCACAATGGAAGCCACAGGTTGTCACATGACCAGCCGGCAGTCACCTATTTTGTATGATATCATACAATGTGTTGGTATGTGCCAATATATCAGATTTCTCGTTTCAATCCGTCTTGGTTTTCTCTGCTGATGTTAATCAGGGTCCTCCTCCAGTCCAGAAGGAGGTGGAAATGCACCTGAAGCTGTCTGTAACAAAAAAACACCAGAAGAACAATACCTTATAGGGCTGGGTCGCTATGCGTTTGTCCCCCCTTCGATTCTTTCACGATGCATGGGTGCCTATGTGATTTGTATTGCGCTTTTCATTTATCGCGATTCTAGAAGTATTGCGATTTTCTTTTCCCCAAAAGCTGAATAATACACTTCTAGAGACAATATATCATGAGACATTTCTAAAAACTGATTGTTTTCGAAGAAGAATGCACATCACATGTCAGTCAGTCAGTCTGCCATTTATTTCATTTGTAAAGAAGAACACAACATGGAGTTTCTGCTTTTTCTGCTTTCGGTCGGAAAACGGATATGATGTAGTCGCCGTTGGCGGTATGGTATAAACAGAAAATATTAAGGTGAATTGTTGTTAAAAAAAAATGAAATAAAAAAAAATGATTCTAGGGAAAAGAATCAATTTAAAAAAATCGTTGCAAAAAAAATCACAATACATATGATTTTCCCTATCCCTAATACCTTATGCACTTACAGCAATAACAGTGGTTTTATAAACTGCTATTCCTAAGGCCAAGAATGAACTCGGTGTGAATCTGGTGTTACTATAGTAGAAATGGGTTTCCCACAATATTATGTTGACTCATCAGGAGAATGTGATCTGCCCTCCACCCCCACCTCAATAAACTGCCATGTGGCTTTTCTTACTGTCTCCAACTCACTAATAAGAGCCAGATTAATAAGGCTTGGTCTCCAGAGTAATGCTCCACAGCAGCATTAAACACCGGTTAGAGGGCAGGTGCAGGTTTAACAGCCCGTTAAAGCAGACCAGAAGCAGTTATTTGGAACAGTGAGAATGAACCCCACCTCCTGTAAAAAGTTGTTATTCTGTCCTACAGACTGGCCTAGATAATTCCCCAACCCAAACACAGAGTTCGTGTGCAGGCCTCGCTCTGTAAACAGGGTTTCTGTCAGAGAGTGGAGACTGCCTCATGAAAGGATGTGAGGAGATTCTATCTGAGCACTGGTGTGGGCTCAGGCAGTTTCTATCTTGGAAGGGGAGGGGGGCTTCACAGCAGACTGCTTTTAGACTGATACGAGACCGGTGCTGATGTAGTTACATTACGTTACATGTCATTTAGCTGACGCTTTTATGCAAAGCGACTTACAATTGCTATATATGTCAGAGGTTGCACGTCTCTGGGGCAACTATATGTTAAGTATCTTGCTCAGGGACACGTTGGTTGATGTATCACAGTGGGAATTGAATATCCCAGTATATCAAGCCGATTAATAGGCAGGCGCATCTAGTGTTAAAAACATGAATAGGCGACATTTTTTACAGCGTACCCAGACCAGCTGCCTCCAGCCCCTCCCCTCGTGAAGTCTTGCGCCATATGTCTCGCACTCTCTTATTTTCTTTAAGTCTCTTTATCTTTCTTTTAGTAAAATATCTTAAAGGTGCCCTTTCATTTCATTACGTTGTGGTAATGTCTGAAGTTCTACCATGGACTAACATTTTCTGTGGAAAAAAAATGCCTTGGTTACCTTGTTTCAAGCCATTCCAGCGTGGTATAGCTAGCCTGCAGGAGGACTCGGCTCGGTTTGTGCCAGTTCTCATTAATATTCAACGAGCTAAGCTGCTTGACTCTGATTGGCCAACAGCTAGCCAATGAGAGCCTGGCTATCAGCATAACGCACACATACAATATTAAATGAAGTTAACTGTTTACGTAATACAGTAACGTGAGCTATTTAAATTAGCTGGATATAGGTTAAACGTTATTAGCTCTTACCAGTGTATCGCCGAGTGTAATTTGTCAACAGCAATTCACCAATCAGCCCCAAAACGTTCCAGTTAGAGAGGAAATGCCGAAAACATATTCTTTGTAAATCTTTACAATCATTCCCAGAAAGAACCAAGCAGGCCTGGCTTGTTGCCCGATCCAATATTTCTTCAAAACTTGCCATTTTCAGCGTGTAGCTCGCTAGCTCGAAGGTTGTTGTTGTTGTTTTCCCAAATCGAATGGAGTTCGAAAACGGCGACACAAAGAGAGCGGACATCGCGTCGGATGTCCCTCATCTTCCTCAGGCTTTATCCTGGAAATGTACTTCTGTTGATCCAGACTAAATACCCACTTATTCTATTAAATATTTCATACATGGAACCATGGATTGGCGCCACGTTCATGGTTCCAAGACAATGAGTCCTTCTGACTTAGTGATCCTCGCATTGAAACGACTGACTATATTTTGTTGAGTTGTGTACTGACATTATCCCACATGCTCAGTAAATACTCAGCTACAGTAAAGTAGTCAGTAAATCTGCTAAACATGATGGCAGACGCACACACACACACATACAGTACAAGCACACAGATGGCCAGTATTTTGGGTAACAATGTCAGCATCTGCTGTTTTACACTCCTGTCCACACTCTGTGCATGTTTCTCATTTGCTCTGTCACACTTATATAAATGCTCCTGCCTGCAGTTCTCAACAATTTATTAGACTACTGTCTCCATTCAAAACTAAACGGGGAGAAAAGTTACTGGCCATTAAATAACCATCCTTCCTTCACTATATGCTGTTTTACCCTCTTCATTTGTACCACATTCTCTACACCTCTCTCTCTCTCCCACTCCCACTGTGCCGTCTACCACCCTGTTCCTAACAAAGGCTTTAAGGTTTAAAGGTTTTAAGCCCGATCTCCTCCAGCCTTTGAGTTCAGATCATTTCTGTACGCTGTCAAGATCCCCTCGCGAGAGTTGCGTTACCTTTAACTTTCATAAAGGCTACACTCGAACGTTACTCATCAAGCTCACGTTGTTATTACACTGTTATTTTGGGCTGCAGTGACGGACTGGCCATCTGGAATTTGGGCACTGCACATCTCTTCATTAGTCTCGCTTTGCCAGACCTTCCTCCACAGCGCTGCGGAGGAGGGTCTGGCGAGTCCACACAGCATTCTGGGATGGGAGAAAAACGTGCTCTGGTCTTTTGGCTTTTTTTAAAAAAATTTTTAAACCAATCACAATCGTCTTGGGCAGTGCTAAGCGCCGGACGGAGCCGCGGTGCCTCTGCAAAATAGCCTCGGGAAGGAACTTGTTTTGGTGGAACACGTGTACGTTCAAAAGTTGTTTTAGTCGTGCAACAGAAAACTCAGATTGGACAGATAGTCTAGCTAGCTGTCTGGATTTACCCTGCAGAGATCTGATGAGCAGTTAACCATAGTCCTCAGAACTTCTTCCTAACATTTAACAGAGGTAACACAATAAAATACCTTACAATCATTTTTGGTTAATTTCAAAAACGTCCTTTCACACATCCGTGTTTTGGTGGAGCTGTTGCATTACGCGCTGTGCTTTAACGTCGAGCCCTTGTCTTTGTGCTGGGTGTGCCTTTAGGAGAGCGTCTCATGTCGTAGCACCTAGCGATCTGCCGACGCTCTTAAGATGTTAAATTGTTGTCAGCGTATGTCACCGAGTGTGGCAACAGTGCCCGTCGGTCGGGTGCACGTTCCAAATGTGTGCATTTTTCAGTCTGAAAATCAAACGTCTTGTGTTGGACAGGCTGGACGTCTGTTCAGTGCTGATGAATAAAACAGATCTGCTGCTCGACTGACTGACACGCGCACACACACACACACACACACACACACACACACACACACACACACGTACCAATGGGAGATATCAACTGAGGAAACAGGAAGTCCCTGCAGCCCAGAGTTGTGGCAGACGCCATTTACATTTCCCCTTGATCCTTTTTGTCTGGGTTTAAAGGGTATGTGGCTGACGCACACACACACACACACATGCACACGCACACGCACACACACACACACACAAACAATGTCACTAGAGCATTACGGGCGTGGTTAACTAAAAATATACTGTATGGGTGACTGACCTGCATTTCTCAACTCCCAAATTGGTTGTGGTAAATTACCCATCATGCCCATTTATATCAGTAGTAGAGTTAAGCAAAATTGTCCTGAATTGCCAAGGCAAAAAAAGAATTCATTTTAAGTGGCTTTTAAGTCTTTTCCCCCCAAAAACAATCCGTAGAAGTGGAGTTTTAAAGCCTTGATTAATCAACAAAGATAGAATTAGTACACTTCAGTTATACCTTTGACTCTTTCACTAATGTGATTCAAACTCCGTACAACTCATGAAAGCTTTGACATGTGCTGTTTCAAACACCCTCCATCTGGTCCGTGTGTCTCTCTGGGGAAGAATCGTCAGACAGAGAAAGTTATTTATTTGAGCTTTCTGACAGGAGCAACAGCAGGTGGTGGGGGGAGGGGGGGTTCTCTCTTTCTTATGGAAGTGTGCGTTACCTTATTAATGGAAAAACCTTTTTGACTTTTGTCACTCCTGCCATGGTGACCCATGACAAGTTGGTGCTCTCATAAAAACAATTCTACTGCAAGAGGATTAGGGCCACGGGTGAAAAAATATATCAAGTTCAGAGAAAAAAGTCAGAATCGATAGGTTTACATGGTTGAATAAAAAAAAACAAAAAAAAAACACCATATATTTGTTGTACTGCACATTGCTGCAGCTCCTCTTTTCACCCTGTGTGTTGAGCTCTCTGTTTTAGCTACAGAGTGAGACATCTCACTTCTGTTCTATCTTTGTTGGGAGTCGCACAAGCTCAGTAGCTAGGTACGGACTACTAGCCAGTCAGAAGCAGAGTATGAGGGCGTGCCCTGACAGTACCTAGGTAAGGACTACTAGCCAGTCAGAAGCAGAGTATGAGGGCGTGCCCTGACAGTAGCTAGGTAAGGACTACTAGCCAGTCAGAAGCAGAGTATAAGGGCGTGCCCTGACAGTAGCTAGGTAAGGACTACTAGCCAGTCAGAAGCAGAGTATGAGGGCGTGTCCTGACAGTACCTAGGTAAGGACTACTAGCCAGTCAGAAGCAGAGTATGAGGGCGTGCCCTGACAGTAGCTAGGTAAGGACTACTAGCCAGTCAGAAGCAGAGTATAAGGGCGTGCCCTGACAGTAGCTAGGTAAGGACTACTAGCCAGTCAGAAGCAGAGTATGAGGGCGTGCCCTGACAGTACCTAGTTAAGGACTACTAGCCAGTCAGAAGCAGAGTATGAGGGCGTGCCCTGACAGTACCTAGGCCAGGACTACTAGCCAGTCAGAAGTATGAGGGCGTGCCCTGACAGTACCTAGGTAAGGACTACTAGCCAGTCAGAAGCAGAGTATGAGGGCGTGCCACGCTAGCAGCTAGGCGAGCATTATACCATGTGTTCCAAAGTGACCACGTTTGTCTCTGAAGTAAAGGCTGGACTACAATAGAGCTGTTTGGAGCAGTTTGTGAACAGTGTTTTCTGTTGGAGATGGTAAGTCCCTTTGGGGTGGACTTTGGGCTTTTTCACTTTGTAAACCTATAACATGCACAAAAAAGATATATAACACAATAAAGGAAAGAGAAAAAGCCAAAAAACGTAATATGAGCACTTTAAAAAAAAAAAAGTCTGAATTCTGACATTAAAGTTTTAGCGCGTAAAGTTTTTGATATTAATGAACGTCCGTTACATTCAAGCCGTTGCCAAATGAGTTGCTACAAAGCTAATTAAGACTTTCAGCTCCACACAACTCTCTCTGGATCTCTCAACATGACTATGTTCAGAAGATTGTGTCGTCCGGCTACTTTCGCGCGCATAAACACGAGTGAAGACAATGACCATGATTTTTTATTTGTTTTTTTATTTATTTTGATGGTGATTGCATTATATTTAAAGGCTGTATAATGAGCAGTGGTAGAAGAAGTATTCAAATCCTTTACTTAAAGTGGCATTATGTAACTTTCAGTTTGTGTTGGTTCTAGCGGCCCCTTTGGACTAAAGCGGTGCTGTTTTTACCACACCTGCTGTCCTAAAGCTCATTTCTTTACGGTGCTGTATTACCCACTGTAGATTACTGAGTTAGTGTTACCAGGAGGTCATATAGTTGCGATGAATGTTTTGTTCAGACAGAAAATCATTCATTTACAATAAGAGAAAACGTTACAGATGCATCGTTGCATTTCAAGTGTTACATACGGTAACTTAGCCTACTTTGGATGTATCGTGAGATAAACCGGGTATCACTGTCGCTGGGTCACGAGACAAAACATGAAGAGATTGTTGTAGCAACCAACATAATAATAACTTAGATTAATATAGCGCATTATTTAAAACCCACGGATGATTTACACAAGTACACAAGTACAGGGGGACAAGGGAACAGAAAATAGTAGGCCAACACAAACACGGAGTAAAATAAATAAAAACCAGGCGCTAAATGGAAGGGGGGCGTCATATCATGTTGACTACTGACGCACAACCACATCGAGCATTGTCAAGTTATTTCATGAATGAAATAGACACATTACATACCTGAGGGCCATTTCGGGGTCGTTTTTTAATCATTTACAATCCCGTAATTGTCTCCATCTGTTGAAAGCCCGATCGAGTGTGACTCACGTTATCGCCCGTCGTCTTTGACATTACCGTTTATCTTTTAGTTGTTCTTGGTTTAATTTCCTTCTTTCCTGTGATGGTCCTGCCCCAGTATCAGCCATAACTACAGCAGATAACTTCTAATATAACATTAAAATACAATTAGGCCTATATAAAGACATCTCCTGTCACCTGGCTGGATACCTAACACAGGCTTTTCAGGTGTTACAAAGAAATCTGTGACCCGTCAGAATGTGTTACTGTAGCGCCGTCTACCTGCCGCAAATCATTCTGGGACTGCGCGGGGAAAATCAGACCCGGGCAGAGGCATTAATAAAAACTAGCGTTCTTTCTTACTGTAACAACAAAATTGTACAAATGTATGAAGTGTGTTTTTTGATTTGAAGGATTTTGATTGCATAACTTTGTTTTTATTGTAAATAAGTTGTGACTCTTGTTGCAAAATTATATATTCTGATGTTTTGTATTTCACTTGCGTTGAATATTTATTGTTTTACTGACCTGCCAAGGGACTGCAGGCGGAAAATAGCACTTGTGCTACAACCTGGTACAAAGTAGGGATGCACCGATCCGACTTTTTCAGTCTCGATACCGATGCCTGGGCTTTGTGTATCTGTCGATACCGGATACCAATCCGATACCAATCCGATACCATCCATCCATTCATTTTCGTCCGCTTATCTGGTATCTGGTCGCGGGGGGAGCAGCTCCAGCAGGGGACCGCAAACATTAACCAGCTCCGACTGGGCGATCCCGAGGCGTTCCCAGGCCAGGTTGGAGATATAATCCTTCCACCTAGTCCTGGGTCTTCCCCGAGGCCTCCTCCCAGCTGGACGTGCCTGGAACACCTCCCTAGGGAGGCGCCCAGGGAGAGACTGTGCTTCTCACCATATCTCTAATGGAGACGCCAGCCACCCTCCTGAGGAAACCCATTTCGGCTGCTTGTACCCTTTGTTGTTGAATTAATAATACACTGTATACCTTCCACCTTATACCTTCCTTCCACCGTGTGGAAGAGACTAAAGGCACCAGACTTTCCTAACTAAACATTACTTTCCTAACAAAAACTGGATCTGCTTGTGGATCTGTTCATTTTTCCGATCCCCGAGCCAGCTATTTTGTCTGTATCGGGGCCGATATCCGATCTTAATATCAGATCGGTGCACCCCTAGTACAAAGCATCTCTCCTTGTTCTTATAAAACAAGGTTAATGTTGTAAATTGTTGGCTAGTTTAATTTGTAAAAAAAAAAAAAAAAACTTATTTTATAAACTACATGTGTTTTGTGTGCAAAATTTAATGTGTAAAGTAACTAGTAACTAAAGCTGTCAGATGAATGTAGTGGAGTAAAAAGTACAATATTTCTCTCTGAAATGTAGTAGTAGAAGTTCTAGTAGTTCTAGAGTAGAAGTAGAAGATGAATCTGAAAAATGAGAAGAAAAATCTCAAGTACGTCAAATATGTACTTAAGTACAGTACTTGAGTAAATGTACTGAACTAAATAGATAGATAAATAGACAGATAGATACATAGATCCCAAAAATGGGAAATTACAGTGCTACAGCAGCAAAATATCAGACACACAGCACACATACATAATATACATGAAATAATAAATGGGATAAAATACAAGGACAAATATTTAAAATGCATACAAGTTAGGAATAAAAATGTACAACCACTTAAATAGTAATAAAAATGTACAACTACTTAAATAGTAATAAAAATGTAAGTAAACATATTGTGCAAGTTGCACTTAGTGCAGTTGTGATGTATATGAGTCTTATCACACTCAGTGATGAAGTGTTAAAAGTTGTATTGTCTGTGGTAGGAATGATTTCTTGACTACATTCCACCACTGATTATAAGAAATAAATTACTTTGTAAAGACCAGTAATGTTAAGATTTAAACCCACTGGCTTTGGCCTTTGGTTGGATTCTGCCTGTCATTTGAGAATCTCGTTAGAGTCTAAAATCCCAAACCACAGCCTTGGCTCAGCAGCGTACAGTGCAGCTGTAGAGAGCACGTGGAACTCATTTTCACTGGCATACAGTAAAAGGGGGTCACGACATGATCCTGGCAAATTAAACTTAGTTTTCCATCAGTGCTGCCAGCTTTGTGCCATCAGGTGGGTTTGTTAATGTTTGGGTAATGGAACAGAGGGGAACTGGTTTGCGATGTTCTGACGCAGATTTACTGTCTTTACTTTTGACTGTCCACTGCATATTTCAGGAGTTAAATCAGAGAGAAAAGGATTTTGGTGCCACCATCAGAGGCTCTTAAGTATGGAGGCCCTAAAGTGACAAACCTAAGCTAGAAAATGGTTAAAAGTGTCAATCAGCGTTTCCCAAAGCCCAAGATGACGTCCTCAATTGTCTTGTTTTGTCGACAACTTAAAAAAGATATTCAGTTTACTGACACAGAGGAGTGAAGAAACTAGAACATATTTACATTTAACAAGCTGGAATTAGAGAATTGTTAGCACAGTAGTTGGCGATTAATTTAATAGTTGACAACTAATCGATTAATCGATACATCTTTGCAGCTTTACTTCATTGTTCATTTGAACAATTTCAGTCTGGATGCTGCCAAATTCACAAAACTAAGACTTGTTTGTGCCACGATGACATTCTAATAGACTCACAAACTGGCAGGTGCTTGGTGTTAGTACTGTTACATTTACTGTAAGTGCTGTGGTTTGGTTCTTATATGGTTTATTTGGTACCTCCCCAACGTGAAGTTTTCTTTCACAACTGGTAACTATTCTACTGTCCACCTAGTGATTTGTGGGGTACAGCAAGGGTCTATCCTTGACCCTCTGCTGCTTTTTTATTTTTTATATTGTATTAAATATAAATATATCTTCCTGCAGTTGAGTCTCAACAGAACTGAGATATTAATCTTTACTAATATTCCTACTTGTATCGTCAAAACTGTTCACCATTCTCTAGCCGTGTAATGCCGATGTGCAAGAATGAAGGATTCAATTTTGACTCAAGTTTATGTTTCAAGTAACATCACAAAATGCCTGCCTCCGGCAGATCCATCCTTTCAATTCATGACACTGAGAAAGTCCTCCATTAACGCCTTATTAGCTTCTCATTTAGATTACTGTAACGTGCTTTCTTCTGGTTTACGTCAGTTAAAAGTCCATTGAATTGCTGCTTAATCAAAGTGTTGACTGGTTATTCAAATACATAATTCTTTTTGCCAGTATAGGTCCTTCACATGCTGCCAGTCCTCGTTACAAGTTCAACTTCATAGCCGACGTGGTGGAGAAAATCGCTCCAGCTGTGGTCCACATCGAACTCTTCCTCAGGTACTGTGTGTGTGTGTGTGTGTGTGTGTGTGTATGTGTGTGTGTGTGTGTGTTTTGTAGAGGTTATGTTATCATGTCAGTTCAGAACACGTGACTTTAAAAGGTCAACTTTTAGAATCCATTAAAAAACAACTTTGCTTACATGTTAAGCAAATGGGTTTCATAAGGTAGATGTAATATATCCTTATTGAAGCGAACCTTCTCACATATTGAAGCTATGTCCCAATTCAGGGGCTGCAGCCTTCGGAGGCTGCATTCGTAGAGCGATTGCGTCACACCGGCGCGACCAAGTCCGTCCCATTTCATTTAATTTCGAAGGCTCCTTCAAATGCGGTCCACAGACGTGGCCTCCTTTTACAGAAGGGATAGGAGATTGGATTTGGGCCTTCAAGCAGAAGCACAGGCAAGCACAAACGGCCAACAACCGATATTTCTTCTTTTTACAATTTCCCTCTGCTATTTCATTATTAAATTGACTTCTGAGAATGTTTTAGGCGAGAAATGAATTATTCATGGCGATTTTAAAATGTTCTCCAAGTGTAGAAGCTCCACAAACTGGCCTGACGCCAGCTGGCTCTGCGGGGGGGTAGCTGGATATCTGGCCGGCTCAGAGACGAGAGATGTTCACATGTAGGCTACATGAGGGATTATTATTTATGTTCCTCTCTCTTTGAGACACTTGACTAGATGGCAAAATAAAAAAGAACAACTTCTGGCTCCATTTCGGTCTAAACTTTTTGACCACTTATCAGCCGCAGCTGTCAAGGTTGCTAGGCGACAGGAGCGGCGCTTCGACGCAAACAGGAAATGCCCTGCAGACCAGACTGTTTTGTAATTTCGGCCGTCGTGGGCTTCGAATGCTGTGGCCTCCGAAGGCTGCAGGCCTTGAATTGGGACATAGCTTGAGATTTATGGCACTCAAGTCTTAAACTTGAGATAACGGGGCCAACAAAATGTTTAGCAGTCACATCTTCTCTCTGTAAGCCAGTCCAGCTCCATTTCCTAATGTTTGTATTCACGCCCCCAGGCATCCTCTCTTCGGTCGGAACATCCCTCTGTCGAGTGGGTCTGGCTTTGTAATGTCAGATAACGGACTGATTGTAACCAATGCCCATGTAGTCTCCAGCACCACACCGGTGTCCGGTCAACAGCACCTCAAGGTACTGAAATACTGTTTTCGTCACTTGTGCTTCCCTTTAAATGTGCACAGACGTGTTGGTTGGGTGTATTTTCAGTGGTGGAATGTAACTAAGTACATTTACTCAAATATTGTATTTAAGTACAAATGGTGAGGTTCTTTACTTGAGTCTTTTCTTTCCATGCCACTTTCTACTTCTACTCCACTACATTTCAGAGAGAAATATTGTACTTTTTACTCCACTACATTCTTCCGACGGCTTTAGTTACTAGTTACTTTACACATTAAGACTTTTGCACACAAAACATGAAGTTTATAAAATATGGTGTTTAATTGTATACAACAATATATATATATATATTTACTCGTCCAGCTGAAAAGGTTTGGCCAATTAAACACTTAGTTGATTTACATTTTGGCTAATTTCCAGTTTCTAAAATGTGAGGATTTTTCTGCATTGAGTACTTTTACTTATAGTACTTTAAGTACATTTTCCTGATGATACTTACATACTTTTACTTAAGTAACATTTTCAATGTACAATACATTAAAGTTGAACATTGACACCACATCCTGGCTTCTGGCAAATTCAAGACGTTGTCAATGACCTTCAAAAAATGATATCTAATTGAACCACAATTGGCTAAAACATAACTTACTTTGGTTCTTTAAAAGGTACGTACAGTATGGCATTAACCCTCGTTGCAGAAAAAGTACTAGATGCACTGTATTTGATACAAGGCTAACTCCACAGAAATGGACCAAACCGAATCCTATGCTCTGATTTAAGTTTCAGTTCAGATGTTACATTTCTTGAAATCTCATTCTTCCATTCTTTCCTTAAGGTCCAGATGCATAATGGTGACGTATACGAAGCCAACATAAAAGACATCGACAAAAAGTCAGACATTGCTACCATCAAAATCAATTCACAGGTGAGTGCACAGCTCCATGGGATTTTATGGGATTTTCTTAAAGCAACACCAGAGAACTTTTCCCGCTTCAGTCCCCCTACAGGTTGTCTCATTGGAACTACAGTTCGCGCTACCCGATCTGGCAAACTTGCATAATGTAATGTAATGGACAATTCCTCTTCCAACCTGTAGGGAAAAGTTCTCTAGTGTTGCTTTAACAAACAATAAATAAGAACGGAATGTCATCGTTTTGCTGCCAGTTTGAGACAGACCATTGTGGTCACGTGAGGAAAAGACACACCAACAACACAGAACCATCCATCCATCCATCCATCCATCTTCGTCCGCTTATCCGGTATCGGGTCGCGGGGGTAGCAGCTCCAGCAGGGGACCCCGAACTTCCCTTTCCCGGGCCACATTAACCAGCTCCGACTGGGGGATCCCGAGGCGTTCCCAGGCCAGGTTGGAGATATAATCCCTCCACCTAGTCCTGGGTCTCCCCCGAGGCCTCCTCCCAGCTGGACGTGCCTGGAACACCTCCCTAGGGAGGCGCCCAGGGGGCATCCTTACCAGATGCCCGAACCACCTCAACTGGCTCCTTTCGACACAGAACCTCTTACTAAAATAGTACTTGTTGAAGTAATGTTGCTTCAAAGGGAAAGGATGTTTACAGTGGGTAAAATAACCTAACCTAAAGATGCCATGTTGTTATTGGCTGCATCATTCCATCAAATTATATTTGTGATGTCTTTTGTATCATTTGATATTAATTCCAGACATGGGTGACATAAATTTCCATTGGGGGGGTCGCAATATTTGTTAAAGGCCAACGATGTGTCAAACCATTCTGAATGAAGTACTGTGGTGCTGCAGAGACGTCCCGACCTACAAATCCTATCATACAGACTAAAGAAAAACTCTTTGTTTGGTACAGATCCTCGCTAATATGACACTATAATCATTTACAATGAAAATGCGAATAATGATACAAAAATTACAATTTCCTCCAATGTCGTGAATCATATCCCAATTGCAATATCAGTCAAAATGATCGCAATTAGATATTATTTTCTCATATCCTGCAGCCCTAATGTCCAGCTGTCATCCTTTCTCACTACAGTCTGAAGTCACTTGCGTCAGTGAACATGGTACATTAAAGTCAAACAGTCAGATGATTATGATAGTTGACACACAGTTCATACATTGGCATTTCACATAAGCACACATGCATTTTAATCCCAGCAATCATACTCACTCACTCACTCACTCACTCATTTACCTCTTAAAGTCTGCTTTAGTTGTTGAATGACCCATGTTCTGACCATCAGCCATGGTAGGGTGATGGGGTGGTCTTATGGCTTCACACCTGTAGTATTTTTTTTTTTTTTTTTTTAGGTTTGCCAATAGGAATCCTGTGCAAACTCCACTCAGAAAGACCCCAGTATTTTCAATAATACGGATATAAGGAAATAAGGATTTGTTTTAAAATTTGAATAAAAGGAATAAGGGAAGTACTGAAAACAGTACTCCTGTGTCTAATCCGAGAACACCCAGATATGTAAAAAAAAAAGAAAAAGAAAAAAAAGTGGCACATTCTTGGCTATGTATTGGTTTTATACTTTATGGAAATGTTCTTGATGTTTTGTGCACTATTTCCACAGAATTCAGCCATCATTTGTTTTTTTTACTTGGAACACTGTCAGATCTCTGTCTGAATTTGAATGAACTTTTATCATTTTGAGCAAACATAAATTTGACCAAGTCACAGATATGTCAGTGGAAGAGGTTAACTACATATCTCTTCGCTTTTGGTTTGAGTCTGTTGTACAATACCGCTACCAAATATTTGCAATGAGTGTGTTGACCAGTTAGTATCACATGTTCTTCAAGTGTGGTTACAAGGACCTATACGCACACCAAAAGCACAAGGTGATGCTATATATATTTCTGCAGAGGCTTGGAGCACGTGGTGGTGGTGGTAACATTACAGGCTTCAATAATAGAGGAGAAGAGGATTATCAAATTATTATATACAATACAGGTTCAAAACCCATTAAAAACAAAAGCATTTTTTTTTAAAGATAGGAAACCCATTCAACATGTCTGTTAAAGGACACATATCATGTTCATGTTCAGGTTCATACTTGTATTTTGGGTTTCCGCTACAATATGTTTACATGCTTTAATGTTAAAAAAACACATTATTTTTCTTATACATGTATTCACCCTCTGTCTGAAACGCTCCGTTTTAGCGCCTGTCTCTTTAAGCCTTACCTTGCACTGCAGCAGGATTCTCGCAATGTCACGCGAGAGAGAATTGAAAGAAAATCCATCTTGTCAGGCTTTGAAGTAATGCGTCAGTGTCTGTACTACTAGCTTGCTGAACCAATCGGTGCTAATCTGGCAGCTACGGGCGTGGTTTAACCAATTTAACAATGGTTAACGTTCTAGACAGACGGTTCCTCCAATCGCCTGCCAGGTATTTTTTTTTTAAAGTGCCTGCTCTTTTCCAAACAGTTTCCAAGGACTGCTTCTCAGATGGTTCTGTGTAAGAAAACCATCTGGCGCATCAGGTTACTTTAAGCCCAAATCCCGAAAAAAAAAAAAACCCCAGTGTGCTCTGAGTAAAAAGATTTCTCACCTTTGCAAGGCAGTTCTCAAGCCTTGGGTGGAGATGTGGAGATACTCAGATTTGGGGGGGGGGGGGTATATTCTAATGAGGCTGCGTGTGACATATAGAAGGGGAGCCAAATCTAAATGGCTTGTTGAATCCCATGTTTTCTGAACAATGCAGCCCACAAAAACTGACTGAGTTGCCTCATTCCACAGTTTGGCGGTTGGTAGGCACACAAGATACCAAAATGTATGTGCACAAGCACCGTAAAGTTACCTTTTGATTTAATGATATGCCCGCTTTAATCCTCGCGGATAAACTCTAGATAGTAAACAAAACAGTGTCTGTTTACAATGATGACTCCACAGTGTAGCATGCACCCGCCTCCTGGCCTCCATTAGCACTCCAGTTGCAGTAAAACTCCAGCAGATTAATGATTCTGTTCTGGGCTTGTGCGTGTGTTTACAGTGTGTGTCGTGTATCCAGGTTCACAGTGGTGTTAATACTGTAGGGTGGGGTAACGGACCACAATCCAAACCTCCCCTGGGGTGATACCGAATACTTCCAGCTTGAGTGTACAGCACATCCACAGCTCATACCACCTCAGGGATTATAGGGGGATTTTCTTAGTTTGCTGCTCTTTCGTCAACTCCCAACTGAAGTCGCATTAGTTTGCTGATTTTACTGGGCTGGACTTTTCAATAATATTGTTGAGAATTACATCTTCATTTAGCTTCTTAAAGGACAAATCCGGCGCAAAATGAACCCAGGGGTTAATAACACGTGTACCGAGTTCACCGTTCTCTGGGATATTTTTTCATGCTAATCGAATGTGGCCAGTTTTAGCGCAAACCGCTAATTAGCTTATAACGCTAGTCGTCGGGGCACGGGTAAAGTAAAATGAAAAAAAATCGCTATTTCTATACCACTAACAAGGCTCAAAATAGCACCACACTTCCACGGTAGCATAATGAGGGTCCCTACATGTAAACTGAAGCATTGAGAACTTTGTAAGTGTACAGACAGTTTATTAAAAAGAACCAACAGTACCGTTCACGTATACAGGCAGGCGCCATCTTGGGAAAACAGTCACGACCAGTCAACGCTTTGCAAGCATGGAATGCCTTGGATGCCGACTGTGCTGAACCATGGGATGTTGGAGTTAGGGATGGCAACGTTCCTTAGCTGCGTGGTCCTCCAGAGAAACTGGGACCATGTCTAACCTGCAAAGGTTAGACATTAAAGAAGCACTTGTACCACATTAGGCTGGACAAATGAGCACATGTCCTGCACGCCATGCAAGGTGTAACCATTCATCCCCCACAAAAACGTCTAGAAGATTTTTAAGACAAAGTTGTGCATTGAAACAAGCTTACACAAGTTGGACAGTTTGAATTTCCTCAAACAAAACAAGACAAGAAATTCAAACTGACCACACTGAAAGGCAGGACTGTGGCCCATGTTTGGTTAGGTTTAGGCCACAACCACACAAAGGTGGTTAAGCAAAGATAATGATTTGGTTTAGAAAAAGATTGTGGTTTTGCAGATACATTCCATATGAATATGTTGTAATTATGAAGATATGTTCATTAAAAACATTGATTTAAAAAAACGCAGTAGCACGAAAACCTCATTTTCAGAAGACAGGGATGGTTTAAAAACAAATGAGCAAATAAGACGTTCTGCTTTGGGGATACTATTGCAATTTTCTTATCTTTCCATGACTCAAAATGAAAGCAGGTGTGTATATATATAATACATACAATATAAGACAGTTGTGTATCTGTCAGCAAGTTTAATATCGTTGTGCTACGTAAAGGCCAAAAAAATGATTAATGCAGATTTACACGCATATATTCTTTTAATATCTTGTTCCAACAGTTCATCATTCATCCAACATTTTTTGTTATAGCTACCACATTTCACAAAATGGAAATATTCTAGATGCATCATTTTCATAAATACTTCCCCAAAATTTGTCTGGAGAGCCTCATTTGGTATCTTTGGAAACTTGGAGATTTTCACTATAGAAATAGAAGATATTGCTGTGAGTTTGAACAGTACTTGACCATACAAAATGTGATTGTCGAGGTGAAGACACAGATGGGTGGGTCATTTCAGTGCAAAAATATCTTCTTTCAAAAGCCAACATCAGTTGAACCTCGGTTGACATCTCTGCATTAGAAATGGGAGGAGTAAGAGAAAGAGAAACACAATCCAGAGCACTCCACCTTAAATAAATCCTTTCTACTCATTCCTTCTCTCCCTCCGTCACACCATCTGTCTCCTGGGAATGTGTTTCCACTCAGCTCCATTTTTTTCCTCCCCTTTCCTTCACTTTCTCCACCAATTTTTTTCTTCATATGCCCTCCCATTTTTCTTTGTATTTTTTATATATATATATTGTACAGAATATGGCTGCATAGTGATATGTTAGGCCATAGAGTTTTCAAATGTACTTTTATTGATTTCACTTTTTTTGTTTTAAAGCATTTTCCATCATCAGCAGTCATTCATGGTTTTCCGCTCTTTATCTAATTTGTGCTCTTCACGTTCCACACATGTTGGAATTGTTGATTGTTGGTTGTGCGAAGGTTTGATACCCGCTTTTGCCATACTAGCACACTGGATTCTTGGAGCCGTTATATTTGTAGCATGCATTTGGTCTCATTTCCCTGAGTGTGCAAAATGTAAATGTACAGGCCTCTGGGCCGAGGTCATTTTGGGTGTATGGTAGATTAATGAGCCGAGGAGCAGCGGTTACACAGCTGTGAAAGAGGTTGGACTAGGAAGAATGCAGCGCAGACTAATGGAAAGCTTTTTTGTACTTTTGCTCTATGCCTTTTTAGATTTGCATTCACATTTTACCTTTCATAATATTGTTGTAGAGAAGTGCTCCTCTGGAAACAGTCCAACAAAAGCACAAATATCAAAAGCATACAGAGCTGAACATTAAAAGTTACTACCTCGATAATCTTTTATGACTGTATTTTATCTTGCAGTGCAACCTCGGCTTTTTAGTCCACGGCTGTGTTTACTTTACAGCGGGATGTACCTGGCTAGTTTTAAGGTTTAAAGGTCCCATGTTGTGTTAATTTATGTAGAACATGTTTCCATGTTTTAATGTTCAAAAAATACTTTATTTTTCTCATAGTGTCTGTCTGAATATACCTGTTTTCACCCTCTGCCTGAAACGCTCCGTTTTAGCGCAAAATATTAACAATAGATTCATGTGATTTTTTTTTAAAAGCATTATTTTTGACTGGAAAAAAATGAATGACTGATTGTGATTTCTATTGGACCTTTAAGGCTTGTCTTTCCTTGATTCCATCGTACTTATGTATATTATGCTTAAGTAGTATTTCTTTATAATAAACTGTGTATAGACAAGATGCAACCAGAAGGGCTTCCTCCATGTGCTCCAGTTCAATTTTATTTATAGTGTTAAATCATAACAGAAGTTATTTCAGGATACCTTTCATATGGAACAGGTCTAGACCACACTCTATAATTTACAGAGAGCAACGGGGGCAAGAAAAAAACTCCCGGCTCTGGGTGGGCGGCCATCTGCCTCGACCGGTAGGGTTGAGATACCCAATGGATGGTCAATACATATACGTGTCGGCACTAAAATGATTTATTATGTATGTATTCTGTTAGTTTGGAGTCTCAACATAAATGTAATGTACTTATTGTTTTCTCTTAGTTCATTACTGCTTTTATTGCTCTCAACAGCTGTGTCTTGTCTAGTCTTTGTACTCTAAGCTCTGTTGTTCTATCTTGTAACCTGTTCTGCTTTGTGCTTTGTTTTGTTGGTAATCTTTGTACTTCTGTGCTGTGACTTGTTTTGTGCTAATTTCTGCTCTGCTTGAGTTGTCTTTATTTCCTGTTTATTTGTGTTTTAAAAAGCTTTTTTTTTTAAATTGAGCCCAGAGGACTACAGATGAAAAATAGCATTTTGGCATTTTTAACCCATGTATAATCATTGGTTTTATTAATTTGCACTGTCCCCTTCTTAAACTGAATTGAATTATAGCAGTGGATATAATAAAATAATATTAATAGCGGTAACAATAGCAGTAACGATAATAGTATAATAATAATACATTTCCTAAAAAACCTTTCACATTTCAAAGCATGTTGGGTGAATTGGACACTCACACTTGTTTGTAGGTGTAAATATAAGTGTGAATGATTGTGCTTTCTTGCTTATGAAGGGTTCCCCCAAATATCCTATATCGTCCTACAGCGATATCTTACCCTCTGTCTGTTCTTGCCTCTTCCTAGACAAAACTGCCTATATTGTTTCTGGGCCACAGTGCAGACCTGAGACCCGGGGAGTTTGTTGTTGCAATTGGCAGCCCCTTCGCCCTCCAGAACACCGTCACCACTGGCATCGTCAGCACCGCCCAGAGAGACGGCAAGGAGCTGGGCCTCAGAGACTCCGACATGGACTACATCCAGACGGACGCTATTATCAATGTGAGACTATATCAAGGCAGAAAACGTGCTCTGCGTCAAAAGTATTGTTAAGCAGTGTAGTATGTTGAAGTTGTTAAAATGTCACATTGTAAGGTGTTTTTGCAGTTTGCTACGCCACAGTGAACTACTGTTTTTTGTGTTTTCCTTCACAGTATGGGAATTCAGGAGGACCTCTTGTCAATTTGGTAAGCTTTTGGTTTCCTACCTCAAAGCTTGCCTGCTGTAAAATACCTTTCTCTGCTTGGGTCTGTTGTAGGGATGCACCGAATCCAGGATTTGGGTTCGGATTCGGCCGAATATTGGGCTTTTTGACGGGGTTCGGTTTCTGCCGAACCTTAGAATGGTTTTCCACCGAACCGAACCCTGACTGCTGCTCGTTAGCTAACGTTAATTAATTAAACGCTAATTTCACCCACCCAACATGCCTTCTGTAGTGGAATGGCTTCGAACGACGACCAAAAACGCTTGTCTTTTACTGTGAACGTTTACTGTTCAATATGTTGCAGTTTTACACACAAGAAAGTGAACAACTTAAACGTGACGGACATGTTTTGCATCTAGCGTCTCACGTTCATCTCAGTAAACTAGCAAGAGGACACAACAGACAACTTCCGTGTAGGCTACTTCAAAATAAAAACACTTCCTGTGACGGTTCGCAGTAAAACTAAATTACTGTTAAACAAATAAGGTTGTGTACCTTTTCACATATCAGTTGTAAATCAAGTACTGTAAATAATGTAAATAGTGAGTTTTAATCACACTATAATTGACCATTTCCTTTAGACTGTATGTTTTAAACTAAACAACATGAATTTCTTATTTAAGTGCTTAAAACAAACATTTCGCAACACCTTCATCATACACTGGTTAGGGAATATTTGCCAAACAAAATTGTCACTCATCTGGTGTGTGAATTCAACATGAAGTTGTAACATTTAACTATTTTAGAGGCTGTGGATGTTGTTTACTTCATCAATGTGTTTACTGTGTTCATGGACTGAGGATGGGAGTAGGATTCGGCAGAATCTTAACCAGTGGATTCGGGATTCGGCCGAAGCTCAAAAATCTGGATTCTGTGCATCCCTAGTCCGTTGTTTAACTTCACGAACAGGAACTCTTATTCTTGATGACAGCAAACTAAGAAACCTATTTTTTTTTTTTTCTGTTGTATGGCCTCACAATACTTCTGTGTCTCTGTATTTGAGGATGGTGAGGTCATTGGCATCAACACCCTAAAGGTTGCAGCAGGAATCTCATTTGCCATTCCCTCCGACAGGATCACTCGCTTCCTTAATGACTCATTTGACAAGCACAGCAAAGGTGAGTCTGGTAAGGATAGGGCTAGGATTAAACATCTATGAGTTTCTTGCTGAATATACAGAAACTAACTGTCCAAGTCTCTTTCAGATGTGAGGTCAATAAAGAAGCGTTTCATTGGAATTAGGATGCTGACCATCACACCAGTGTAAGTCGGAACTGATGATAATATTATGTTTATGGGAAATATGGCAAATAGATAAGAACAGAATGATGGTATCATATGTTATTTAATTAAGTAATATCCAACTTGGTTCAAATACTTAACTGCCGGCCTAACTACGTTATTTTTAAAACAAGGCCTATCGTAGCTTAAAGGGATAGTTCAGGTATTTTGAAGTTGGGTTGTATGAGGTACTTATCCATAGTCAGTGTATTAGCTACAGTACTGTAGATGGCAGTCGGCACGCCCCCAGTTTGGAGAAGCAGGCAGGGTACCAACATGGAATTTACTGCTGTTGACGGGGGCAGCCAGCAGCAGCAAAATGTATTTTAGTCACCTGAAAGTGTAAGCTATATTTAGAATATTTTCACCACTTTACCTTGCTGAAATGAAATCTGTTATATGAATGTATTATACATTTTATTTTTCTCAAATCCTGATTTTGTGTTATCCATCTGTTATTGTTTATATTTGACTTTTTACATCCTATCTTGGTCAGGACACTTGCAACGAGGATGTTTTGGTTATATAAAGGTTAAATAAATATATACAGTATTTATACACCTTTGGTTCCTGAAATAAATTAGTTAAATCTCACAAACTTACCAACTTTGGTAAGATAATGGATCTTTTTTGAGAAACTGTATATTTGTTGGTTCCAGGTTAATTGAAGAGCTAAAACAGCAGAACCCAGACTTCCCTAATGTTACCAGTGGGATTTACGTCCATGAGGTTGTTCCTCACTCACCTGCACAAAAGTAGGTTTACTTCATTCATTCTCTCCTCAAACAAATGCAGCATACGGTGTTTTACTCATTTCTGAAGTAAAATTAATGCTTTACCTATAACAGTCTCTCTTTGTCCCTCTCTTTGTCCCCAGAGGTGGTATCAAAGATGGTGACATTATCGTGAAACTGAATGGCAAACCTCTGATGGCCACAGCTGACCTCCAGGGGGCACTGCAGGAGGAGACAGCCCTACTACTGGAGGTCAGGAGGGACAATGATGACTTGCTCTTTAACATCGAACCTGACGTTATCATGCAGTAGACATTGGAAGCAATGCACTCATGCAGAGTTAGACCAATATCTAAGGCCCTATTTTTGTGAAAAAACATCGGATGGTGGAAGTTCTGCACCTTTGCAGTGAAACGTTTGTCAAGGGCACACATCTTCTGATATTTTGGCAACTGGTTGTTGACTGTACCAAAGTAAAAGGAGCCAATGACCGACATTGTGCAATTGAGTTTGGTATCAAGGATTTACAGTTGTGCCTTCCTCCTGTTCAGACCAGGTCAATATTGGAACAGGTGCACACAGGAACCCCCTACCGAATCGCATAAACCCAAACCCCTTTGATATATGTTATGTTTTACTTTGATTATACATTTTTCAACACATTTGCTGGACAGTTCCCTTAAAAAAATATGATGTTAATATGAGGCAATAACGGCTAAGTTAAGCAGCCCAATGTGGTGCACATCACAAAAAGATAAAAGCAAAGTTGGTGAATGTTATTGAATTGATAACTTGAAACTAGCTAATAAATTAAAACAAAAACAAAGGTGATGATAATGAATTAGCTTTTAAGCATTTTTCTGACTGGGGGACATGGTCATAAGTCCTGCTCCAATGACCCCTCAGTATCCATACAAGAGTAAGTCCACTGTTCCACTGTACCATCCAAATTGCTTCTACTTAGATCTAGTTTCCGTGGCTTGTGGTCAGCACACAAAGTCCCCTGCCATCACATGATCCATCCGTTTGGTAATTCACCTGACCTTCACCTGAGAGAGATGCAACAAAGGTTCATTGCCGGTGTCTTAACCCCTTAACTTGCTCTGCACTTGACCCTTATGTCCTGGTGGGGCCAGCACTTGCAAGCCATGCCCTCTGGTCTCCCTAATCTAAATCCAATTGAGGTAGCTTGCTTCTCAATTGGCCACTCCATAGGGAGTGAAGAGGGAACTGACCTGGAACAAGCAAAGCTCTTGAAACTTGCGTTGGCAATAAATCTCATACTGATTCTGACCCACCAGTCCATCTACATTCAATCCCTCAACTTTGTCATGAGTTTTGGATGATGACTTGAAGAACTATGGATACAAGCATTCAAATTGAGTTTCCCTTGCACGGTGTCTGGGCAGCGTTAGGAGCTCAAACAACCACAACGAGCTCAGAGTAGATTGGCTGCTTCTTCGTGTTGAAAGGAGTCACTCGGATTGGTTCAGGCTTCGGATTAGGCTGTCTTCAGGATGCCTCCCTTTTGAGGTGTTCTGGCCATGTCCAATGGTGAGGAGACAAAGGGGCAGAGCAAGAATACACTGGAAGGATTATATATCCCATCTGGCCTGGGTACACATTGGGCTCCCCTAGGAGGACCAGGAGGAAGCAGTTGGGGAACAGGATGTATGGGCTTCTTTGCTGAATGGGTGGATGATGAGAGTCACTGGGTATGGCTTATTATTGCCAGTTTGACCCAACAATAAATGCACCAATGCCAACCTCACTGTTAATGGTGAACAGAGTTGTATTGAATGATAAAGAGGTTAATGAGATCAAGTCTGTGTTCATAAAATCTTTCAGGTCATTATCAAATGCAAATGAAGTGCAATTGTATCAATTCAGTCACCTTCATCAACTCTGCTTCTATCATTTGAGTTCCCTCCTAAACAGTATACAAGCGTATAGTGTCAACATACTCTTTGTGCCTCGTAACCTGCACGTGGACTACACTTTGCACCACCTTTTTCATGAAAATAGGGTTTTAGTTTTGTCGATATTGGCCTTCAATCATCACCCAGTGCAGATACGAAGGACAGTCTTTCTTGACCTCAACTATTGAGTGCTATGTTTTATAATTTTTTATTATTTGTACTGTATGTCGTTTGTATGATTAGAAGAGCCATTCCAAAATGTTGCAGGAGGATTTTGCTAAATAGTTTGTAAAATTTGCAATGAAACCTGATTTGTTTTAGATATGAAAATGGTTTTATTAAAAGACAATGAATATAGTCCAGGCAGCTTCATTCCAAAACTGCTGAAAAACCGTTATTGAATATGGTGATGACTTATATTAAATCTTTTGCTGGAAAAAAACTTCCTATAACCCCATACTAATGGCGTTTTTCCATTACATGGTACCTGCTCGACTCTACTGGACTCGGCCGCCATTGCAGATTCAGTACCGCCTCATGTCTGAGGCGAGAGTGGCTGGTCATCATACCGCCGCTGCAGGAAACTGCCGTAAACCTAACGCGACACACACAGAACGTTGAAGGTGTGTTAGTTTTTTGACTCTCGGCATGTGGCTGTTGCCGCAGCCAGAAGAAAAATTTTGTTTAGAAAGAAGCTGGAGGCAGCAAAAAAAACACTTTTTAAAAATGGCGGGTTTGTTCAGGACACCCCCGTCTGTCGCTAGCAATGATGACGCAGTGGTTAGTGACCATTCTCTCCGACCAATCAGTAGTGTGCAGGTTTTCACATCACCTTTTGGTATCGCCTCAGCTCGCTTGGAACCTCGATGGAAGTCATACTAAAAAAAAGTACCTGTTGGCAGGTACCAGGGACTTTTTTTCGTAATGGAAAACCAAAAAAGGTGAGTAGAGTCGAGGCGAGTCGAGCAGGTACCACGTAATGCAAAAACGCCATTAGTGCTGTAGTACAGCTTGAGTACAGATGGATGAGAGGAGTATCCCAGTGGAGTCCATCCAATCTGAGCCCAAAAGTTGTATCACCTCTGAAAGACTCTGGTTCTAATTGGGTTACTTGTTCTAGGTCTTAATCCTAAAACCCTTTACATAAATAATCAGACGGAAACATGCGTGACAGGCAATGTCACAGTCAAACATAAAGCAACCCGAGCTGTGTCAAATTGCTGTCTGCAATTCAAGGGCCCAACCACACTCCAAAATGGCACGGCAAAGATATGCATTAGTGCAGCTTACCATTTATTGCTTGGCTTAATAAGACTACTGGCCAGATTGCTCGCTACTGAAACCAACAATTACTCTTTGTCCTCAAGTTAAGAAAAATCCTGGACTTATCTCTGTACAGGACACAGAGGTGAAAGTAAACCGTTATCTGATATTGTTGGCCAACACATGCATGTCCCTTTTTAAGGGACCCAGCTATTTAACTAATAGCTGGAGAAGTGAATAGGGAGTTTCCCAACGCCACATGCAAAAGTCTGTACCACAGCTGCAGAGCCGGAGAACACAATGAGGTAAACATTTATCAGGTTGAATTCTTAATGGGCTGATTGTAAAATATGCATATTTATATTCATCACCATGAGCTTCCAGTGAAAGTTTGAGATAGTGCCCAAGCAGATGTTAAACATTGTCATGTTATCTATGGTTTGTGGTTGGCATGACTCTTTATTGCTGTAAGTTGTCCTTCCATAACCAAATGTGAACCACATGTGTGTTGATTAAGTTTAGATGATGTACTCTGTTGGAATGAAGAGCACAAAATGTGAGTGGATTTTTTTTTTATATAGTCTCACCACCGCTGCTGCTCTGTATAATAACTGTTTGTGTTTTTAGTATGACTAGACTTTTATCACATCGTCAAAACCAAATGTTTACATGTAAGTTGCCAACATTGCAATCCCCTACATCAGCCTTTGGCAGTAGCTTTTTCCACCAAATAAAGTTTTGCCAAACTATCTTTGTTTTATTATATCTGTGTTGCCTTGATGGTTTGGAAATCCAAATTCTTCACCATTTTGTCCACATCTCCTTACCTTTTAAATCTAGGTCACAGGCAATGACTCATGGGACGTTTTTGCGGGAAACGTTTAGGAACCATTCAGCACAGCGGTACAATACCTGACTGGCTGAGCTCTCTTCATGGCCAGTCAGAAACATTCCTGAGTGGAAACAAGTCTCCCATGCTGGAATAGAAAAAACACAAAGGAAACTCTTTTTGGGGTTCAGTGATAAAGTCACTGCAGACAGATTTTTTTTTTAAGACATAAGCACTCTTTCCTTCACAGCTCTTGACAAGTCATGAGTTTATTTTTAACACGGTGGGTAGTCCCACACAGGGTCGTTGCCAACATCGTGTTTACTTACAAAAGTAAAAAAAAAAACCACTACACAGTTACACACTGTATATTTCGATGCTAAAAGTGGGTGATTAAAACCAAACTGGTTACCTCTCATACTGATGACTTACAGTAGTTACAAATCTGTTGTTGGGGGTATGATGAGAAAAATGCAGCATAAAGTTATATACTTGTTCTTTAGGTTTAGTCTTTATTGTGACCTGGTACTAGTCTGCAGCCCTGCTGTTGGTAACCACTGAGTTATAGGGCTTGTGTTTCAAACCCCAATCTTAAAAGTGTTAAAAGTTGGTGCTGGTCTTAGTCTTTTTTACTTTTGTACTTATTTTTTGTTGTACCTCATAGTTTAGGCCTGACTGTATCAGGCCGAAACATACTGAAATCAGCCTCTAAAATAATCACCGCCTATAGGTTTGTAATTACAGAACAATTTGAGCAAACCCACAGCTGTATGTGTACGTCTACAGAACGCTTTCTTTCATTTCCTGAAGTGTATCCTGCAGAAGGCCATACAGCTGGGGAAAAAATCACAACATGATTTATTAGAGTGGAGTAACACTGACATATATCCTGGACAAGGTAGTGTTGTAGGGGACTGGCCCAAAGCCAGAATGCAAGAACAGCATGAATGTATGTGTGCAGTGAAGGCAGACCCACAGCCACCACCAACACTGTCTTTTCACCATGCGTTACAAAAAAAGCTCACTGCTTTTATCAACTACATTTAGTTTGTCTCATATTCTGAATATTTTCAGTTTTGTGTTTTAGCCAACCGTTCTGTAGCGCTTTCCCTGTATCACCTACTATGAGACAAAGCCTCTTGGTTGATTGTAAAAAATAAAGTTATTATACTATCACTTAAAACCTAAAACACTTAAGCATGATTTATGGTTGTGCGGAGGCTCCACGCAGAGCTTTCACCGTAGCTTACGTAAGTGGCCTGATGTTTATACTTGTGCACTGTTTACACGGGGGGGAAATGTAACGCTACCATGCCACGGCTGAGCGACGTGCAGCGGAGGGTCAGAACCTCAAAGTCTGAGGCCGTGGTACTCTGTCGGAAGGTGGATTGCCACTTACGAATAAGGTACAAATTTCTGCCCCTAGTAAAGGGGTTCAACTGCAGTGTTGCAGTTTTTATACCAGACTGGTGTGGTGAAGAAGGAATTGAATCTGAAGTTCCCATGACAACCCAAGGTTGAAATCAGTAATCAGAGGTGCAGAGGGGCTATACTTAAGAACCTAATTGGAATTAAAACCACCACTGCAATGATAGAACAGAATAGGAAAATTAGATGTGGACTATTAAATATTAGATCCCTGTCTTCTAAAGCAGTACTAGCAAACGATAATCAATTTGATCTATTCTGTCTCACCGAAACATGGCTGTGCCGTGAAGAATATGTTAGTCTAAATGAAGCCATTCCTCCCAGTCATGATAATACTGAAATTCCTCGAGGCTCAGGCCGAGGAGTTGCAGCCATATTTGATTCAAGCCTGTTAATTAATCCTAAACCTAAACTAAGTTATAACTCGTTTTGAAAGCCTTGTTCTTAATCTTCTACATCCAACATGGGAAACATTACAGCCAATTATATTTTTTTGTTTTGTTTACCGAGCTCTAGGTCCGTATTCCGAGTTTTTATCATGTGTAGTCCTTAAATCAGACAATGTACTTATTGTAGGTGATTTTGATATCCATGTGGACGTTGACAAATGTCTCATGGTCACCTTCCAATTTATTTGAGAGCGAATCCTCATTTGCATTGACGACCTGTCACATTCGCACAGTTCCACACATTCATACCTGGAAGCTGCCCGGTACAACCACAGTCTGATCTGCTGGCCACTGAGCAGCTCCACTGGAGCGGTTGGAGTTAAGGGCCTTGCTCAAGGGCACCTCAGTGGTGGTGATGAGGGAGGGACAAGCGCTGCACTTTCACTTTCCACACCCAGATTTTATCCTGTCGGTATCCGGTGACCTCCCGGTCACAAGCTCGCTTTCTTTAACCTTTAGGCCACCACAGCCCAATAAATGGATGTATTCCATACTTCTAACTTCCATATGTCCAAGGAATATCTTTAGCTCTCAGAAAGAGCTGGAAAACATAGCAGGTGAGAAGGGAAGGCCAAAAGAATGGTGAATACAGCTGATATTAGTTTCCTTCGCAGGGTGTCTGTCTCACCCTTAAGTGCAAGGAGCTCAGACATCCGAAAGAAGCTCAGAGTAGGACCGCTGCAGGAACTAGTAAAGGTTGTTTGAGCATCTGGTCAGGATGCCTGTTGGAGTAGGTGTATATACAGTACAACTAGAAGGAGATCCAGAACATGCTGAAGAGATTATATCCTGTTTGGCCCAGCAACACCCCAGGATACCTGAGAAGGAGCTTGAGGAATTGGCTGGGGAGACGGGCATATAGGCTACTTGGCTATTTGCGCTTAGGCAGACAATTTAGACAGACATGTCTAAAAAAAATCTATTTCGGTTGTCTCCCTAGCAGTAAAGAGCATCCCTGTTTCCATGAGCAAATGTCCTTTAATTAGAGACCACATTATTCATTTGGGTCTAAAAGCACAGTTTCAAACACTGACGATAACCTCAACATGGGGAAAGCAGACACAGTTGTGCTGACTCGTTGTGTGGTTGGTTCAAACAGGCATTATGTGGGGATACAGGCTATAAATGTAACATGCCAGAGAAATGAATGAGTGCTGACCTACGAGACCATGATAACAGGCTTTCACATGCTGAAAAAGCCCAGCTTCAGGCTTCTGTTTAAAAACAGCTTTTTAAACATTTTCTAATCTAATGCCAATTATTCATAATTGAACATATCAGTAGCTGATCTGTCACATCTGTTTCTTTCTCATTTTGGTTGGTTGAAGGAAAATTGAAAGAAAGTCACTCAAACATGGGAAACCGGTAAAACTTGTATATGTGTTAAAAGTAGTAGTAAAAATACAAACTGAAAGGGTAGAAGGCTGGATGTGTAGATTGTTGTGTTTGTAACTTGCATTCCTTGAAACCTAGCAAAGCACACTGACTCTGTTAATATAGACATGCCATTATGTTGCTAGTTGGTGATACATCTCAAATATGTTTTGTCTTGTGTCATTTATTGTGTTGGTGGACCCACGTGCGAAAGATATCGTTTTATGATTCATAATCAATTAGAGTTTGGACAGCTTCGCAAATCCATCCAAAGTTAAGAAAACTAAAATATTTCCAATATTTTCTTCCTAATTGTGACTTTACGTACAGTGTTGGTGGAGAACTGTCCTTAGTAGAGCTCTACCTGCGGCTATGCTAGCCTGGTCCTACCAAACTCTGGTACATTTCATTTGTACAGAGAGTCTGGCCACTCTCCATTGACAAGTGTTAACTTCCTTGAAGGCGGGTACTCTGTTGAAGTTTAAAACTATTGGATCTGCCCAGAGCCACTCTGGATCTGCCAGAACCAATCACTAACGTTTGGTCGTGACGTCGGTTTAGCATCGCTAGCGTTCACCTTAGCTAACTCCTTTACCACTAACGGAGCGAGCTGGAAAATCAAACTGTTCCTGAACCCCGTGGGGAGGAGGGCCACAACATCACGGCCACCAACACAACTCAGCAAATATTGTCAATCTTGTTCGGGCTTTAACTTTTGGATATTGAGGTTGCCACAACGGACCGAATGGCTTCGCTCGCATCGTTCTCAAACTAGCCCACAACCTCAACGTCATCGTTCTCAGCCACTCCCTCTGTTCGCTGATTGGACCGGTAAAGATTGGCCGGAGAAAACCCACGAATATACCACACCCCCAGACGTAGTACTGAAGGAAAATGAAAATTGAGCGGAAGTACGTAGGAGGGCGGAGCCAGGCTACGGCTATGCTGCAATCAGAGCTACAAAACTGGCCAGTCTCTTGTCAGTCTCCATCATACCTCAAATTGACAAAGATCTCCCATTGTATACTTTTCTTGAATAATGCTGCATTGATGAGAGTGGTACTAAGTGTCATGGTTGTGGGTTTTTTCTGTTTTATTCTGTTAATTCATTCCCTGTTTTGCTTGTTTCCCTGTCATTTGTTCACTGTTTCCTGTTTCTCTGTTTTTGATTTCCTAGTTCTATCCTTGTGTATGTTTTCATGCTTCAGTTTCCTGTTTTACTTTGTAGTTTTTGTTTCTCCTGTCATATCTTGTTTTACTTCCTGCCTTGTGTTTCCCCGCCTCTGTGATTGTGTGCCCCGCCCTGATGTGTTCCACCTGTTCTTCAGCCCTCATGTCACCTGTCCCTCATTTCTCCCTCGTTACCTCGTGTATTTAGTCTCTGTGCTTTCTTTGTCTGTTGACGGATCATTGTTGTTATGCGTGTCTTTGCTGTACCCTGAGTCATTCCCTGCGTCTCTCCCTGTGTCTTTCCCTGTGTAGTTTTGTTCCTAGTGATTTTTGGATGTTCCTTTTGCCAGTTTTTGAGCCATTTGCCTTAGGACACATTTTTTTGTAGCTGTTTTTATTTAATAAACCTTCAAGACCTTCACACTGCCTCCTCATCTTAATCCTCTGCATTTTTGGGTCCAAGCCTGCACAAACCTTGACACTAAGCTTTTCGGTTCTCAAAAAATTAACTGTCACAGTACAGAGACAGTCATAACTGTGCTGGTGACAATAATGGCTTCAGACAAAACACTAAATAATGTGATATGAATCACATCGTTGGCTGTAACTCTTGCAACAAATAATGAATTGTTTCACAATGCAAAGTGAGTTAACATCTATTTATCATTCTGGTGTTGTGGGTTTATTGCAGAGGTGGCAGAAAGACAGACCTGGAAACCTTGTGGTGACATTTTAATTTCCTTTTTTTCCGAAAATCTTTGCAATATACTGTATAACCAAAGATCTAGGCTCAAATGTGAGATCCTGTGACGTGTCTTTAAGTCACTGACAAAATGTGTCTTCAAAAATCATCTTGAATGTCTGTTTCTAAGTCCTTTCACATTCCACCCCCCCTGTCCTTCATCCTCCTCCCCCTCCTGCCTTCGTCTGTCCTCCCGTCATGTCTTATTCCAAGAAAACATCTTAATTTTGCCAACTGTCACAAGCCAACCTGTAATTTAGTTTTTGGTTTTTGGGCAGACGGCTGATACTATAAATGGTGAAGGTTCTGGGTCTCTCAATCCGGTCTTGACAAACGAGTCGAGCTCAGTGAGTTAGCAATGTCCCAAAAAAAAAAAAAAACACACATTTCTGACTGGTGGAGGAGAAGAAATCAACATAGTTTACATTCACATTTCATGTGTTTATGTGGCATGAGTTACTTAATAGATTTGTAGATGACCAAACCCTCTCTAAGCAGGCCTCTCCCTCCACAAGCCTATAGTGGGCCAGGTCAGGTTGTCAGGAAGATTCAACTCGTCCGTCCAGCCTTGGGCTGGGTTATGACATTACCAAAGTGTCACAACACTAGCAAAGTGAATTCTATTATGTTACACCAATGGCAAATGGCTGCATTGGTATGGCTTTTAATCAAAGCGCTTAGCAATATGCCTCTGGAGATTGTACCCCCCAACCCTGTGATTAGTGGTCGACCCGATCCACATGCTGAGTATCTTCTCTTCTTGCCCCTTCTCCTTCTGCTCGCCTTAGCACGATTTTCTCCTCAATATAGTCTGAAAGAAACTGTAATTAACTAACTGTTCTTATCTGAGGTCCTCGTCATGATATTCTCTGTCTGACACTTTCTTGTGAAAGCTTCACTCTTTTGCAGAGTTCTTTACTGACTACATTTTGTATACTAACTAGTATGCAGGTCTTCCAGTTCTGATCATCCAATCAAAAGTGCACATCTGAGGTTGACATAGAGCAGTAGTGTCAAACTCAACTTCTCTTAAGAACACTGGAAAAAGAGAATCGCATCGAGGGCCAGACGTACAGTTTATTGACATACTTTGATTTCATCGAAAAAGTAAAATAATGCCAAGAATGTTGGAAAATGTGACAAAAACGTCGAAAAAAGCACCAGAAATGTCGGAAATAGTGTTAGAAAATGACAGAAAAAGCACCAAAAACTTCTGAAAAAGTTGCAAAAATGTCAAAAAAGCGAGAAAAAAAAACAAAAAATTGCACCAAATCTTTAGGAAAAAAATCCCAACACATTTTAAAATGCGCCAAATGTTTAAAAAGTCCCCAAAATGTCAGAAATAGCGACAAAAACTAGGCAGGCCAAAAGTTCTTGTGAACCTAAATTGATGTACGGGCTGGATCAAAGTTTGCGAGGGGCTGGATATAGCCCGCGGGCCTTGAGTTTGACACATGTAACATAAAGGAATGGTGTGTTTATGTGTCGGTATATAGGTAAAACTGTCTTCCACTCTGAAGTTAGCAATTCATTACAATACATCAAATGTATGACAAGTTTTTACAACATCCATTTCTGATAATTGTTTGTATTCCATGTTGACTGGAATACCTGTTCACAGGTGCCAGAAGTTGGTCGACTCCATGCAACACAGATGTGAAGCAGTTCTCAGAAATAATGGTTATGCAACTAAATATTAGTGCAGTGATTCAAAGTAAAGCAAACCCTTGAGACCCAGTTTATACAGTAAATGTTTGAGTTTGTAAAGACAAATGCAAATACTGCTATTTTTTTTGAACAGCCTAATATTCCTTTTTCTTCACTTTCTGTAAAGGTAGAACACAAACTTGATCAGTTTTGGTCATGTTTTGATTTGGAATTGAATGCGCAGTGTTCCCAATGCATTGATATTATGGAATTAAAAGCTATTCTAAGGATTTTGAGCATTATTCACTATTTTAAATCACACTGCTATTATTTTGAACACAACTGTGTGTATATATATGTCATATATAGGCTTCAACATTATTTCTAATCCTTGCACAAGCTTTAAAATCATATTGACCCCCATACAATAAAGATCATTTAACACTTCAAAGTTACATTGTGTTAACTAGGAGTCCTTGGTTGCTATTTAGTCTACTTGTCATGATCCTCAGTTTGGCCATACCAATGATTTTTAAAATATAACTGTCACAAAACTGCACTGGAATCCTTGCTACTTTAGTGCATGCTACTTTTAATAAATTACATTATTGCATTATCAAAATGTATAATTCAGTTTAGCTTACAAGCTAAGGCCAGACAGTCTGTTGAAGACTAAGGAGCACATCATTTAGCCTCTAATGGATCAATGTTAATATTTGCAAGTATGTTTTTAATGGTCCCATATCAGGTTCTCGGGTCATAAGGGTTGAAAATCTGCAATTTTCCCTCTTTAGCATAGTGCCATTGAAACACTGACATCCTAACCAGCTCCATCATTTTGTCCAGATATGGTCACTTCTGGCTCCAAAATAGTAGCAGCACTTTAACCCTTTTAAGCCTTTTTTTAGGCATAGGACCTATTAAGCTACTACTTGCTAGTTAGCTTGTCAGCTACAGCTGCAAACTGTTAGCTGTGCATGTTTCCCTGCTGGATGTTTGTTTAGTAGGTCATTCAATAGAAATGAGCTAATGTGAGTTTAAAGGTCTTAACGTTTTTTTGTGTCACACCTGCTCTTTTCTATGGGTGTTCATTTGTAGTACATGTGTCTATCAGTGTAACTGTGTCGAAGTCTTTTTGATTTGTTTAGCGTCGGATCGGAAATCAAGAGTTCTTTAGTTCATACGGAGTTGCGGAGTAAGAGTGCACAGGATTCCAGCATTTAATATTAAACAGTTGATAAGGTACTCTGTATACAACATTTTGGACACTTTTTTGGCAATATGTTGTGTGTGTGGACATTACATTTTAAATTGCTCTTAGAATTTCAGCGTTAGAATGTGGACACTCCAGACACATATCCAGAGTTGTAGAGTAGGATCATTGAGTGGGTTCTAGAGTTTTGGACGGAGGGATCCGACCACCGGCTTGTCTGAGCAGAACTCTTTCCACCAGGAAGGCCGTTCCAGCACCTGGCTGCCCTGCATCACTGTCGACCACAGGTTCTTGTAAAGCTACGTGAGGGAGAAACAAGGAGAAGATGTGCTCACTGTTGAGAAAAAAAGATCCTGATCTATTTTCTAATCTTACTTTTCATGTAACCTATTTCATTCTCAATATAATATACTGTATAACTAAAAGACACCCAATAATAGGGTTGGGTATCAAAAACCGGAGCTAATATGACACCAGTTCCTATACGACCGTAATCTACCAGACCGAATTTTGGTTTTCAGTTTTTGGTGCAACGTAATTGCGTGTGCTGCCCTCTGGTGCTAGTAGCTAGTAGCTGACTTAAACACGGTTAAAATGCTGAAAGCTAAACAGTGTAAAGTGTGGCTGTATTTCACTGGAATGGATTCCAAAAGCGAGACGTCAAACTGTCCGCAGCTAAAGACACAGAGGAAACTAGCTGCATTTTGAGACACCATAGACACTGCCAGTCAGAGATGTTGAGAAACAACACTGAAGGGACCTGATGGTGCATTCAATTGCAACTCAACATCTCAATCTGTTGGTGTAAAGTACCCTTCTGCCATCTAGTGGTTCTTTTTTATTGTTTATAAGCAATTGACTGGTGAAATAAGTTATTGTATTACTTAAAAAAAAGAGCAGAAATCGACAGTCGGCAACATTAAAGAACAGCTTATTTATTGCTAAGGCCATATGGTTGAATTTAAATAATTTAAAGTATTGAATAAGGCACGGTTAAGGCACCTGCAAAGTTTTAAAAAGTATGGTTTTAGCACCGGTATCGAAAAAAAAAAAACGATACCCAACCTTAGGGAGGACATCTTCTTCATGCCATGTTTTGATATGATAGAGTTCCCTCCCTGTATAATCTAAGCTGTCATCATCACTTCCTGTCTAACCAGACATCAGAAACCTGCAATTAAAGTGCCTTTTGGATCCACACCAACCACAAGAAGAGGCAAAGCTGTCATCTTGAGGATACTACAAACGTACTACAGGCCTTCCAAATGTCACAACTCTTACTGATTTCAGACAAACAACCCAAACAGATTTGATGAATTATGGCTCGGAACCTCACTATGCATTTGCATGTGACCGCAGCTGAACAGGGAGTTTGTTTATGTGGGTTAATCAAAATTCTGGAGTAATTCAGAGCAGGACGGCCTGCTGAGAAACTTGGGTGAGTAACTCTGACTCAGTT
This sequence comes from Sander vitreus, assembly GCF_031162955.1. Classification (NCBI taxonomy): domain Eukaryota; kingdom Metazoa; phylum Chordata; class Actinopteri; order Perciformes; family Percidae; genus Sander; species Sander vitreus. The sequence goes on along the minus strand of NC_135873.1, from coordinate 17,185,427 downwards.
TTTTTTATTGTTTCAGTGGTATTTCTGCATCATTATATTATTATAAATTTCTGCAGTGGGTATTCCTGGTGAGTTTTTATATACATTTGTTTTAGTAGTAGTAGCATTGGAGTAACGTTAGCATTGTAGCAATGACAACTAGCTTGTTGCTAGTAATATAACGTTATTCAAACTAAACAAAACACAACTTTTTAAGCAGAGTGTGACTGGAGTAGAAAACATACCAGACAGTTGTGTTAGGCCAGATATAAAATGTAAAATGATAGAAAACGTATATCAACACGAACTGTTTTGACTGCAAAAGGTGTACACCGTCGGCATTATGTTGTGGTGACACAACTCCCAACCCAGCATGCCTAGATCTGTGTCAAAATGTACATGATGCTTGATTAAAAAAAAAAAAAAAGGTTTCCATTTAATAATGAAGATCTCTGTTAATTGTAGAAATCAATACATATAATTGCTATTATTAACTAATTTTTTATGAATTGAAAAAAAGTCACCAGGACACACAGCAAACTCGAACATGATATTGCCTGGTAATGTATTTTCTACATAGTTCTGCCCATTAGTCATCTGCCATTATTCTAATGCTTCATATTAGACATATTGGATCCCTAATTAAGACCCACACAGGCTTACACATTTTTTCAGGTAAGGAGGATAATGGAGAAGCAATACAGTACATACAGAATAGAAGTCAGTGGTTTTAGGATTAATAAACTAGAAACTTTCTCAAACTTAAATATTAGAGATAAAACAACTAAAACCAATTTTGCTGCAAAAATAAAATTGACCAACCCCGAGGCTGACACAGAGTAACAGAATACACTGTGGGTCTGCATGACGTCTTCATTTCTCAGACAAAACAAACATCAGTTGAGCCTTTTTTTCATGAAAAAAGGAAGTTCTCAGACAGTGCAGAAAGAGAGTCATTGTCAACAACTGTCAAAACGCAATTCATGACCAAACACAACACTGTATGTGTTTTCCTGGAAGAGGGAGAGACAGCAGCCAAAGCGCTGCAGTCTTCTTCCAGTAATGAGACTTAACTGGACTGACTAAATGTCTCACAGTGGGATTACATGGGAATGAGGAGTAACTGAGAGAAAAAAAACAACAGTATGATATGATAAAATAATACACTGATACTGTGTTTATTGGTTATTCCTAGAGAATATAAAGAGCAAAAATGTTTCCTTTGAGTATTTAGTTGGTTTGCAAAAAATGTGATATTAAAATTGAGGCTCACTGTTTATTGTTACAATAAACCTGGGGTATTTGATATTAAAACATAACACAAGATACGTGTTTCCTCAAAGAATAATCAAGTTATAGCCTCTCATATCATCTAATCTAATTAAAAAAAAAAAACCTAAACCTGTCAGCAGCACCCTTAATGTGTTAGTATGACATGACAATTCTTGCATAATTTCTGCACACAACTCAGAATACTGAGGCATGGGCGTAAATATCATATAACAGTTGGGGGGGGGGGACAATAAACATAAAATATCTTAAGAGCAATTTCTGAAGGGGACACAAATAATACATACAAAATTGTACTTGTATAGGATACAGATGATGCTGAACTGAGAACTGAGCCTCCTAGCAAGCAAGCTAACTAACTAGCCAGCCAGCCACTAAATTAGTAGTTGAACAACTTAATGTTACATTCACTCTTGTCAAAGCGTAGAAAAGCACAGCACTCTCGCCAGATGAGTGACACTTCGTTCGGCTCATTTTCTATAACCAGTGCGTAGCATGAAAGCACATGTTATTATGGAACCTACGTAACTTCTAGGAAAGGCCCGCCCTTCGATAGCATTCATACACTACTATTGGCCAGACGTCCATGCTTACGCAAGGTAACGTAACCAGATTTGTTCAGGTTCTATCCCCTGACCAATCGGCTAGCCTAACCTTAACCACTCAAGGTCAATGCCTAACCCCAACCAATCGAGCTGCTTCGTAGGGCGGGACCTGCCTAGAAGTAACTTCAGGTGGATTCCATAATAACGCTGAAAGCACGGTGGGTTGAATTAGCAAGCTAGCTAATTAACTATCCAACAAGCTACCAAACAAGCTAAGTAACTTTATACCTGCTAACATAGCGCACTCGTGAAAAAATACATCATACTAATTTATTAATGACTCAGCAATATCTTTACTAGAGAAAATAATCACTTCATCCGATTTTTAAAGTGAATAAAACAGCCTTGACAGCCTTCTTACTGACGCAACTGGTTCTCTTCCACGAGTCCCACCAGACTTCTGAGTAAGTTAAGGTAAAGGGAGGAAACCAAGCAGTGGACCAAACCACTGTGAGGCAAGGGAGGGGGGGACTTAAAATGTTTTTTTTAAACTACAAATGCATTTTTTTTTTTTTGCCCCGTTTGCATTTGTATTGTTTTACTACTTACACAATAATTTAAAGTGTATGTTATATACAATACACAGCGTGGTTTTAATGATATTTTTAGGGGGGGGGGACAACCCTCAGAAGGGATGGGTCCTGACCATCCCCGACCCCCCCACGATTTCCGTCTATGTACTGAGTTATAAATAGGCTTTATGTGTATGTATGTCTTTACCTGTCCATCAGCGTTGCCAATAGGTGAGTTGAGAATGAAATCAGTAGGTGCCAAAACATCCACCAATGCTACTGCATCATCCTTCAGCTGGAGGCGACACACAGACAGAGCAGGTCAGGTTGAGCTTAAAGTCAGGTGGGGGGGCAGCATCATAACATCATTATTCAGCTTAATGAAGACAGTCAGGAAGTATGGACGGACACAAGAAAGGGACCTCATAACAATAAACACTATAACATATACCATGGCTGCAGGGTGTCCATTAAGTAAGGGTTAATGCCTGAGTATTTTGGGTACTGATGGGGTCAAGGGCAGTGAGGAAATGTTTGGTCACACAGACTGGAAATCTGTGTGTGTGTTCAGAGGCTTTAACCCGTACTTGGGCTGGGTGAATACTCGATTCTGATTGGCTGCAGGGTGTCCATAAAAAAGTGTTATAGGACACCTACTAAAGGAGTTCTGGTGAAACTGACTGTTTACTGTTCTAAATGAATGTGCTACATTAAAACATAAAAGAAATGTGAATCTGTTATTTCCAATTCTGTGTGGTGCTTCAGTGCCTCGTCCTCTGAACACCACAGGATGGCGCTAACACACAAGCTGCAGGAAGTAAGTTACACCGCTCCACTGAACTGACTTTGTTTCACAGCGAATAACGTTATCTCACATCCCGTTCACTGTTCAGGTCGCTACATCAGGCTGCGGCCGACAGTAACGTTACACATCGCGGATAAAATTGTTCGTAAAAATCGTTTTGGGAGAAAATGACATGGCTGGATAGCTAGCTTGTCTTGATGTTAAACATATTGTCATTGATATTTACTGATTGCCAACTGTACACGTTATTGACTTTAACTCTTACTAGCACTGCGTTAGCTTTCTGGCTCGTAGCTGTGCGAGCTCAAGGGTTCTACGAGCTGAGCGGACTAAATAAATATCTCCTGTTGCTAAGGGTGGCAAGTCGTATCTCAGGTCCTTCCTATTTCCTGGAGGAGTGAACAATGTTTGCATTGCATAATAACCTTATGGGATGGGAATGTTTGTTCCAGGTATTAGTCAAACCCTCAGGCGTAACCAGAGAAACTGAGTTATTGTTTGGAAAAACTTAAGATTTTGATTGTAAAACGAATTAAAATATAAACTAATGTTTTAAAAACATGTTATTTTGCAAGTGACCATGGTATAAGCGGGTTAATGCCCTTCAAGGTGTCCATTGTCAGGTATTAACTAACTTCCGCTGCGCGTCAGACGGTTCACGCCTCGCTGTCGTCTATTAATACCTGACAATGGCATTAAAGGGCAACTATTATATATAATTTTCAGGATTATACTTGCATTTTGTGTTTGTACTAGAACATGTTTACATGCTTTAATGTAAAAAAAAACCCAACTATTTTTCTCATACTGCCCATGGCTGCTGCACCTGTATTCACCCTCTGTATGAGACGCTCTGTAGGAGCACCTCTCTTTAAGCCCCCCTCCCGACAAAGCCCAGTCTGCTCTGATTGGCCAACACGCTTCCTGGAATCTCCAGAGCTGGAGCTACTGCAATGGAGTGTATAGCAGGACTTTGTACAGTGAAAAAATCACCAATAAGGGCTTCTAAACCAAATATTACACAACCGGACACATCCCAGCAGTAAATGAATTGGAATTTAGGGAGAAATTACCAGCATTGGCCGAGACTACAGCTATGTCGTGTTAGCATGTAGCTATTTAATAGTTAGCAGTATGCTAACGTTAGATTGTAATGGAACGAAGCAGCCCTTTCAACCGTCAAAAATCACAGATAAAGGCTTCTGAACCAAACACTACCCAATCGGACATGTTTTAGCAGTAATGCGACCCGGAATTGGGGAGAATTTAACGACACTGGCAGCCAAGATGACATCTTTTACTGCCGTTAGCATGTAGCTACATGGGACAGTGTTAACACCGCAGTGGCTGAAAAAAAAGTTCTCCAGTCCTGCGTACCTGGAGCAGATGACCAATCATAGAAGGCCGGCTTAGAGTTGCGTAACACTCAAGCCGAGAGTAGAAAAAACTGTTGAAACCGGAGCGTTCAGAACAGTTGGAAATCTGAACGTTTTAGCTCACGGGGATTTGTCTAAAATACGTTCACCTCATAATTAACATGAAAATCCAACATTATAACATTGTAGATATGACAGAAAACGCAGAAAAGCACAATATGTCACCTTTAACCCTTACTTATGGAATAGATGGAATGTTTCTGTACCTGGGAGCAGAGAGTGAGAATGGTCATCTGGACCAACTCTGTGGGCTTCCTTCCACTCAAGTAATTACCTGTGCAGTAATAACACTGTGTTACAAATATCAATACAATGGAATGTGTTATCTAGCTTGATGCATGTAGTATATAGAGTACAGTACACACCCTGGTAGAGTGTGGCCATGTGGTTGCTGAGGCTCCAGAGACCATACAGGGCACACAGCTTGCTTAGTACAGGTCTGAGACCAGCTGGTGTGTCCGTATCAGTAGTCAGCTCGTGAAATCTGAAGAAAATGAATTACCTAACAGTTCGAGTCTCATTTTATCCTTATATCCTCTTTCCTGCTCACTGATTTAGTTCATATTATTTTTCCTGATCAACACACTTTTAGTGTCTCCTGAATTAATGAAGTCTGTCTGCCTTTTGTCTAGCTTGGTGTTAAAACAAAGCATTTTACTTTGGTCACTGTGAGTGAGAGCTTTAAGAGCTCCAGCGGAGATTCACACCTCATTTAAACAAAGGACCTTTTTTTTCAAAAGTTTGAGCAGACGGTAGTGGGTCCATGCAAATCTACTCAGATAGTCTTGTGAATGTCTTCTCAGTTGTTCTGTTGCTTTCTGTAACCTTGTATAAAACCCTGGCCAGAGACTTACACTGAGAATCCTACAGCTTCTTGAGCCCTTCTGTATCCTCTGCACAGTGAATAAAACTCATCTGAACCAGCCACTGAATTGGACCTGAGATAACTTTTTCTTCCACAAACCTCTGGAGGCAGTTGTGTTCTATGTAGGCGATGGCCAGGGAGCGACAGTAGTAGACCTAAACACACACACACACACACACACGCGCACACACACATACACACACACACACACACACACACACACACACACACACACACACACACACACACACACACACACACACAATTAGATGGAGCTTCCAGATTCTATTTAAAGGTCCCATGACATGGTGCTCTTTGAATGCTTTTATATAGACCTTAGTGGTCCCCTAATACTGTATTTGAAGTCTCTTTTTATATAGACCTTAGTGGTCCCTTAATACTGTATCTGAAGTCTCTTTTATATAGACATTAGTGGTCCCCTAATACTGTATCTGAAGTCTCTTTTATATAGGCCTTAGTGGTCCCCCTAATACTGTATCTGAAGTCTCTTTTATATAGACCTTAGTGGGTCCCCTAATACTGTATCTGAAGTCTCTTTTATATAGGCCTTAGTGGTCCCCTAATACTGTACCTGAAGTCTCTTTTATATAGGCCTTAGTGGTCCCCTAATACTGTATCTGAAGTCTCTTTTTATATAGACCTTAGTGGTCCCCTAATACTGTATCTGAAGTCTCTTTTATATAGACATTAGTGGTCCCCTAATACTGTATCTGAAGTCTCTTTTATATAGGTCTTAGTGGTCCCCTAATACTGTATCTGAAGTCTCTTTTATATAGACCTTAGGGGTCCCCTAATACTGTACCTGAAGTCTCTTTTATATAGGCCTTAGTGGTCCCCTAATACTGTATCTGAAGTCTCTTTTATATAGACCTTAGTGGTCCCCTAATACTGTATCTGAAGTCTCTTTTATATAGACCTTAGTGGTCCCCTAATACTGTATCTGAAGTCTCTTTTATATAGACCTTAGTGGTCCCCTAATACTGTATCTGAAGTCTCTTTTATATAGACCTTAGTGGTCCCCTAATACTGTATCTGAAGTCTCTTTTATATAGACCTTAGTGGTCCCCTAATACTGTATCTGAAGTCTCTTTTATATAGGCCTTGGTGGTCCCCTAATACTGTATCTGAAGTCTCTTTTATATAGACATTAGTGGTCCCCTAATACTGTATCTGAAGTCTCTTTTATATAGACATTAGTGGTCACCTAATACTGTATCTGAAGTCTCTTTTATATAGGCCTTAGTGGTCCCCTAATACTGTATCTGAAGTCTCTTTTATATAGACATTAGTGGTCCCCTAATACTGTATCTGAAGTCTCTTTCCCGAAATTCAGCCTTGGTGCAGAATTTCAGCCACTAGAGCCAGTCCCACAATGAGCTTTCCTTAGGATGTGCCATTTCTGTGTCTGTAGCTTTAAATGCTATTGAGGAAGAGAGGGGGGGGGCAAGGTGGAGGGTGGGGGTGTGGCCTTGACCAACTGCCACTTTGCTCGTTTGAAAGCCATGATGTCTCTCTCTCTCTCATGGGTGGGCCAAATTCTCTGGGCGGGCAAAGCAGAGAAAGGGGAGGTAACCTTCCTCCTTATGACGTCATAAGGAGAAGATTCCAGATCGGCCCATCTGAGCTTTCATTTTCTCAAAGGCAGAGCAGGATACCCAGGGCTCGGTTTACACCTATCACCATTTCTAGCCTCTGGGGGACCATAGGCAGGCTGGGGGAACTCATATTAATGTTAAAAAACCTCATAAAGTCAAATTTTCATGCCATTGGACCTTTAAGAAGTAAGAAACCTAATTCACATTCAATTCAATTTGAATTCAATTTTATTTATTTATAGTATCAAATCATAACAAGACACTTTACAGATAGAATAGGTCTAGACCACAAGCTGTAATTTACAAAAACCCAACATTTCCAGTAATTGCCCGAGAGCAAGCATTTAGTGGCAAGGAAAAACGTCCTTTTAGGGAGAAACCTTGGGCAGACAGAAAGCAGGGTGTAGCAGGGCACTGCAGGGCATAGCAGGGCACTGCAGGGCGTTACAGGGCGTAGAAGGGCACTGCAGGGCATAGCAAAGGGACGTGCATACGCATTTGCAGAACAGCCAATAGGATCGCTCACTTTCTCTCTCTGAAATGACCTGTGATTGGCCAAAGTCTCCCGTTAAAGGCTAGATTTTGTAAAGCCTGAAAACAGGGCCAAGAGGAGGTGTAGAGTACTAGTTTTCTCTCAGACCACTTAAAGGTTATTATGGATTTTTTGCAAAAAAACTGCCTACCCCAGCTATAAACCATACCATTAGGTCTTAAATCCAAGATCTTTGTGAAATAAACATAACCTATATAGTAGCTATGAGAGCTAGCTACTAGCTAGCTTGCGTGTGTTTACATTTCTACAGCGACAAGCAAGACTTAACAAAAATGCAGAGTTGTGTGATTTGTTCTTTGTTGTGGTTATTAACCCTTCAAAATACGTACAATACGCACACTGATGCCGGTAAATCTTGTACTGTGCTTGTAAAACTTAAAAACTCTCAATAGCGGAGGGGGCGTCAAGACTTTGGCTCTAGCTCTGCTTTTTGAAAAAAATGTATCACATTGTACACAGAGCCTTACAGTACCTTCTTGGACTTGACTAATCAAACTTTTTTCAAAAACTGCACATGTACGCTCAACAACCTCAATCAACATACTAAAGGACTCTCTAGGCAGCCAACGTCAACTGGCGGCCCGCGGGCCACATCTGGCCCACCAAAGCGTTTAGTCTGGCCCGCAGAATAATCATGAATTCAGAAAATGTGAAGAGGAAAAAATGCGTTCTGTTATTTAGCATTTCAAGCATTTACAGCAGGTAACATCTCACAGGTAGAGCACAAAACCCAGCCCCCTGTATTTGCATCTCTATTCACATGCCGGGATTCTGTACAGCGATGCCCGCGCTCCACACACACAGCTGAGCCGAGATGTGTGTGCGTTAAAACACGCAGTACCTGACTGGGAACGAAACAGAGAGGATTACCAATGGCCGCTGGGGCAGATCAACTCACGCTAGTCTGGTTACTGTAAGTAGGCTACGATAAAACCTTTGTGAGTAAAAAGTCAATACTTATCAATGCACTCACCTGTATAGACAGGCATAAACATGTAGAAAGCGATATTTCAATCTGCTCTGTCTGCTCAGTCCACTCTTGTCCACCGCGCTGTTTTACGCAAACACAGCTCTACTCTGCAAATAGCGAATTTTTATATATTTTTTATTATTTTTATTCTTATAAATTTAACTGCTGGCTGAACGCGCCATCCTCTCCGCTAGCGCGGTAGACCTATGGATGTATTATAAGACCACAACAGATGCATGTGGCTACTTAATATACACGTGAATGACGCGATCTTTATGTTCGCGTTCTTCATTGTTGATGATGATGCTGGTTGTATTATTTTGCAACAGCATTGTTTCATTGCAAATGGGGCTTACATGACGAATGCATAGCCTGCTTATCAGTCCGTTCTCATTCACCATTACCTGACAACAGCCATTTCTTTCTGCAAGCATTTTCCACCAATCAGGACGCTGCATACTACAACCATGTTTCCCTAATCACAGACTTTAACCATCACTCCTCAGTGAACTGCCTCCTAGTCTGAGATCTTTTTCTAGTTAAAGAGCTAGTTATCATTGTGGAGTTTCCATGTTTTTTAGGAGTTTGCTCACAATAATTCATGTAAAAAAAATTAAATATAGCATTAATTCAGTAAGAAAGTGAAAATTTCAAACAAGAATAGGCGTATTAGGTATAAATTCTTTTTATTTTCTTTATTTGGAAGTCCGGCCTCCGGAGTGTCTGCTTAGAAACATTCATTGCTACACTGAACATTGTTACATGTGCGTATGTCATATTAATGCTCAAAAACATCGGGGGGGGGGACCCCAAACTTCCCTTTCCCGAGCCACATTAACCAGCTCCGACTGGGGGATCCCGAGGCGTTCCCAGGCCAGGTTGGAGATGTAATCCTTCCACCTAGGCCTGGGTCTTCCCCGAGGCCTCCTCCCAGCTGGACGTGCCTGGAACACCTCCCTATGGAGGCGCCCAGGGGGCATCCTTACCAGATGCCCGAACCACCTCAACTGGCTCCTTTCGACGCGAAGGAGCAGCGGCTCTATTCCGAGCTCCTGACGGATAACTGAGCTTCTCACCCTATCTCTAAGGGAGACGCCAGCTACCCTCCTGAGGAAACCCATTTCGGCCGCTTGTACCCTGGATCTTGTTCTTTCGGTCATGACCCAGCCTTCATGACCATAGGTGAGGTAGGAACAAAAACTGACTGGTAGATTGAGAGCTTTGCCTTCTGGCTCAGCTCTCTTTTCGTCACAACGGTGCGATAAATTGAATGTAATACCGCACCTGCTGTGCCGATTCTCCGACCAATCTCCCGCTCCATTGTCCCCTCACTCACAAACAAGACCCCAAGGTACTTGAACTCCTTCACTTGGGGTAAGGACTCATTCCCTACCTGGAGAAGGCACTCCATCGGTTTCCTGCTGAGAACCATGACCTCCGATTTAGAGGTGCTGATCCTCATCCCAGCCGCTTCACACTCGGCTGCGAACTGATCCAGTGAGTGCTGAAGGTCACAGGCAACGCCTGGTTGATGCCATCAGGACCACAAAGCAGCGATGAGATCCCCAGCCCACCGAACTGCAACCCCTCTCCACCCCGACTACGCCTCGATATCCTGTCCATAAATACTACAAACAGGATTGGTGACAAAGCGCAGCCCTGGCGGAGGCCAACTCTCACCTGAAACGAGTCTGACTTACTGCCGAGAACCCGGACACAGCTCTCGCTTTGGTCATACAGAGATTGGATGGCCCTGAGAAGGGACCCCCTCACCCCGTACTCCCGCAGCACCTCCCACAGTATCTCCAGGGGCACCCGGTCATACGCCTTCTCCAGATCCACAAAACACATGTAGACCAGTTGGGCATACTCCCAGGCTCCCTCCAGGATCCTTGCGAGAGTAAAGATCTGGTCCGTTGTTCCACGTCCAGGACGGAATCCGCATTGTTCCTCTTCAACCTGAAGTTCGACTATCGACCGAACCCTCCTTTCCAGCACCTTGGAGTAGACTTTACCGTGGAGGCTGAGAAGTGTGATACCCCTGTAATTGAACCACCACCCCGATCTGCCACTCCTTAGGCACCGTCCCAGACTTCCACGCAATGTTGAAGAGGTGTGTCAACCAAGACAACTCCTCCACACCCAGAGCTTTAAGCATTTCTGGACAGATCTCATCAATCCCTGGGGCTTTTCCACTGTGGAGTTGTTTAACTACCTCAGCAACTTCCACCAGGGAAATTGACGACAATCCCCCATCATCCTCCAGCTCTGCCGCTACCATAGAGGGTGTATTAGTTGGATTTAGGAGTTCTTCAAAGTGTTCCTTCCACCGCCCTATTACCTCCTCAGTTGAGGTCAACAGCGTCCCATCCTTACTGTACAGAGCTTGGATGGTTTCTCCGCTTCCCCCTCCTGAGGTGGCGAATGGTTTTCCGGAAGCACCTTGGTGCCGACCGAAAGTCCTTCTCCATGTCTTCTCCGAACTTCTCCCACACACGCTGCTTTGCCTCTTTCACGGCAGAGGCTGCAGCCCTTCGGGCCCTTCGGTACCACAGCTCCTCACCGCAGCTTCAGCAATGGAAACTTTGAACATTGTCCATTCGGGTTCAATGCCCCCAGCCTCCACAGGGATGCACGAAAAGCTCCGCCGGAGGTGTGAGTTTAAAGTCTGTCGGACAGGGGCCTCCTCCAGACGTTCCCAATTTACCCGCACTACCCGTTTGGGCTTACCAGATCTGTCCAGAGTCTTCCCCCACCCCCTGACCCAACTCACCAGCAGGTGATTGGTTGACAGCTCCACCCCTCTCTTCACCCGAGTGTCCAAAACATACGGCCTCAGATCAGATGAAACAATTATAAAAATCCTTTGGCCTAAGGTGCTCTGGTACCAAGTACACTTATGAGCATCCCTATGTTCGAACATGGTGTTCGTTATAGACAATCCATGACTAGCACAGAAGTCCAACAACAAACAACCACTCTGGTTTAGATCAGGGAGGCCGTTCCTCCCAATCACGCCTCTCTATGTGTCTCCATCATTGCCCACATGCGCGTTGAAGTCCCCCAGCAGAACTATGGAGTCCCCCACTGGAGCCCCATGCAGGACTCCACTCAAGGTCTCCAAGAAGGCCGAATACCCCAAACTCTTGTTTGGTGCATATGCACAAACAACAGTCAGAGTTTTCTCCCCCACAACCCGCAGGCGTAGGGAGGCGACCCTCTCATCCACCGGGTTAAACTCCAACGTAGCGGAGCTCAGCCGGGGGCTTGTGAGTATCCCCACACCCGCCCGGCGCCTCACACCCTGGGCAACTGCGGAGAAGAAAAGAGTCCAACCCCTATCCAGGAGTATGGTTCCAGAACCGAGACTGTGCGTAGAGCCCCACCAGATCTAACCAGTAGCACTCCACCTCCCGCACAAGTTCCAGCTCCTTCCCCCACAGAGAGGTGACATTCCACGTCCCCAAAGCCAGCGTCTGCTGCCCAGGTCTGGTCCGTCGAGGCTCCTGACCTTCACTGCCACCCGTGTGGCAGCGCACTCGACCTCAGCGGTTCCTCCCACAGGTGGTGGGCCCATGGGATGTGCTCAAAAACAAGTCACACAAATGAATCCAGTGACACACACATTTCCCAGAACCACAGCACACACCCGTCTGACACTGACACAAACCAGATGACGGCAGCCAAGTAAAGAGTCAAAAATTCACACCTCTGTTTTACTTAACACCATTTATTTCTGTTTCTAATTAGCTGGCCTGGAGAGATGACGCAACTGTCTATCTTCTGTGGACAGCAATTCAATTCCGAGACATCACTTCTACTGCTTTGGTTTGATAATGAGTTACATCAGAAGCTTAGGTTATTGGCAAAAATCTATCCATAAAGGCTCTGTGCAGTGGTGTGTGTCTCTGTTTGTGTGTGTGTCTTACCTGGCTGTTGTTACGGGCCTCAAACTCATCCTTTCCCGAGGCCATCTCCTGCTCCAGCCTCTTCTGGCTGTCTTCCAGCAGGAAACACACCAACCACTTATAGGCTGCCAGTGGCACTGATAGGATGAACAAGGAGTACACTCACTATGTTAAACCGAGAAACAACTCTAGAAATGCAATCAGTAGAATTTTTGTATCTGTGATAGTTAGATAACTGGTTAAAGGTATATTTGGAGACCATGTTGAGTTCAGGGAATAATCCCTTCTGAGTTCTAGGAGTACCTGCAGAGTCCATACACTCCTCCATCGTTCTTGCTGTGAACTTGCTTTCCAGGATATTGTGGGAATCATCCAGGAAATCCACAGTGTGAAGAGGAGACTCAATGCGCACACCATCTGAAACCACACAACACAGCAGCTGAAACTTTGGAGATCAGAGTTCCTGCGCTCACAATGAATTCTGTCAGTGTCTCTGAGGTTGCCAATACATGATCTAATTGCCTTATACACAACATGTACTGAGAATTCAACTTGAAAATTCAGATCTCATAGTGTATGTCTAACATTAATGTTCCTCGTGGTACACAGAGGGAAGCCTTTGTGAACAGGGAGAATGAAGCAGATTTCTTTTTTAAATATAGCTTATAATGCATGTGTCTGCCCAGGTTGACAGCCAGGCCGGGATGCCAGATATACCTGTAAACACGTAAACCCAGCGCGCTACAGCTGTAACGTTATTAAAGCCATGAAAGCAGCAAACAAACGAACAGGACCAATGGGAAGTGGGGAAGCCTAGGAAGTGTGCCTGTCCGTCGGGTGGAGAGGACAGCGAGGTTGTTGTGATTTAGCGGTTCCTACCATAGCTAATTCTAAGCCGAGGAAGTGTGTCTGTCCGTTGGGTGGAGAGGACGGAAAGGTAGTTGTTGTTTTTTGCGGTTCCTACCATAATTCTAAGCCGAAAAAGTGTGTCTGTTGGGTATAGAACTGTGCGTGAGCATGACCTTTTATGAATGTCAATTTAGCCAGCATACTCCGCTGTGCTGTGAAGTAATGTCTGGCTATGTGAGACAAGCGGCTAGCAACATTGTTGTGGAAGCTGCGGTCTCAGCCTGGCAACCTCCGTGAACTTCGAGTCTGGGGAGGAGGGGCGGGCCACATTTTTCACAACGTATTTCCAGAAAAAAAAAAGTCTTATATTCAGACCAATACGGTAGAAAGCAGACAGCTATTTATTGAAAACATTTAATTGTCTTATTTCAGTCAGGAACACTCTCGCCATAGATTTAACTTATTTATTTATTTATTGCAACCAATGGAAATACAGTTATGCTTGGCGCTGATGGCTCCACTCTTGATAATGCTCCCTGGACCAGCCAAGCAGCATGCTAAGCTAAAACAGGGAGCGCTATGCAGAAACCCCCAAAACAACGGAACCCAACGCCAACAATAACTGAGCATCAGCTAGAATATGTAAAAATCTATGTGTAGCCGCAAGCCTTACTGCAGGCCTCCAGGAAGCCGTATACACCATGAGAGGCCATCCTACAATTATGTTTAATATCTATGTGAAGCAGCACGCCAGCTGCGGACCTCAGGAATGATTAGCATATAGATCATCCTACAGTTATGTCAAATATCTATGTGTACCTGCAGGCCTCAAGGATGCAAGATACATCCTGTGAGAGGCCATCCTACAATTATGTGAGATATCTATGTGTTGCAACACGTTTGCTGCGGACCTTAGTAAGATGTAAGATCAGACTACCTAAAATTGACCAATGCAGCTGCACCAATGTGGAAAGAGTGGAAGGTGTACAGCTGAGGAGGGAGTCCACACTGTTTGCAGAGGAGACGTAGGCAGGTTGAGAAAACCCATTTCATTTGCTTCTACCCGCGATCTAGTTCTTTCGGTCATGACCCAACCTTTATGAACATAGGTGAGGGTAGAAACGAAAATTTACCAGTAGATCGAGAGCTTTGCCTACCGGCTCAGCCTACCTACCGGTGCAGTAAAGAGAATGCAATACTGCCCCCGCTGTGCCGGTTATCCGGCAAATCTCCCACTCCATTGTTCCCTTACTCGCGAACAAGACGCAGAGATACTTGAACTCATTCACTTGGGGTAAGAACTCACTCATTACCCGGAGTAGGCACTCAGTTGGTTTCCTTCTGAGAACCATGGTCTCAGATTTAGAGTTGCTAATCCTTATCCCAGCCGCTTCACACTCGGCTGCGAACTGATCCAGTGAAGGTCACTACCATCAAGACCACATAATCAGCAAAAAGCAGCGATGAGATCACCAGCCTGCCAAACTACGCCAATTACTAACGCTCCCTACCACAACTACGCCTTGATATCGTGATATCTATTATCACAAACATAATTGGTGACAAAGTAGGGCTGGGCCATATGGACTAAAAATCATATCTCTGTATTTTTCGGCTGAATGGCGATACACAATATATATCTTGGTATTTTTGACAAAGTGGGTTAAATTTGAGATGTTAGAAGCAGTTTTATGAAAATAGATTGTGATCAAAGTGTATGACCATGAAGCCGATTGTCACTGTAGAGTTCTCTGGTTTATCAGTGAAGTGTTTGAACTACACTGCAGACTGGATTCTCTACTTACATAGTGATGCCGCCTGACTCATCATGAACGGGTCCAGCGCGTGTTGTATGCACTTTGGCGTGTCAGCAGCGTTACAAACGTCTCGTGTATGGAATGTCTGTCATCACTGCGCTGCATTTTTAAGAACTATGATAATCTGGCCATGGGTCACATTTTTCGCCCAGGTCCAGCAGTAATAGCGCAGCCCTGGCATGGGCCAACCCCCAACTGGAACGAGTCTGACTTACTGCAGAAAACCCAGACACGTCTCCCTTTTGAATGTACAGGGATGGTATAGCATTGAGAAGGGACCCATACTCCCACAGCATATCCCACAGTATCTCCCTGGGGACCTGGTCATACGCCTTCTCCAGATCCCCAAAACACATGTTGATGATGAGCATACTCCCAGGCCCCCTCCACGATCCTTGCGAGTGAAGAGCTAATGTGTAGTTACACGATCAGGTGGTTCGACTATCGGACCAACCCTCCTTTCCAGCACCCTGGAGTACACTTTACCAGGGAGGCTGAGAAGTGGTATACCCCTGTAATTGGCACACACTCTCTGGTACCCCTTTTTGAACAGTGAAACCATCACCCCGGTCTGCCACTCCTTGGGCACTGTCCCAGACGTCCACGCAATGTTGAAGAGGCATTTCATCCAAGACAGCACCTCCACACCCAAAGCTTTCAGCATTTCTGGACAGATCTCATCAAGCACTGTGGAGTTGTTTGACCTCACTGACTTCCACCAGGGACATTGACAACAATCCCCCATCATCCTACAGCTCTACCTCCATCGTAGAGGGCATGTTAGTTGGATTCAGGAGTTCCTCAAGGTGCTCCTTCCACCACCTGATTATCTCCTCAGTTGAGGTCAACAGCCTCCTATCCTTACTGAACACAGCTTTGATGGTTCACCGTTTTCCACTCCTGAACGGGCAGACAATTTTCCAGAGGCACCTTGGTGCCAACCAAAAGTCCTTCTCCTTGGCTTCTCCGAACGTCTCCCAAACCTGCTGCGTTGCCTCTTTCACAGCAGAGGCTGCAGCCCTTTAACCTGTCGGTACCTTGCAACTGCCTCCAGAGGACTCCTTCTACAGTCGGACGGCTTCCTTGACCACCTCTGGGCCTGACTCCAGATGGGGGCCCTGGGCTTCCGTCGTGCTGGGTACTTCCTCCTCTTCCTTGTTTTATTATAGGGTCTTTTTAAACCATTCTTAGTCTGGCCCCTCGCCTGTGACCAAATAGCCATGGTAGACCCTACAACGAGCGCCAGGCTCAAAACAACATAGCCCTTAGGTTCATAGGGACACGCAACCCTCTCCGACACGATAAGGTGAGGGTGAAAAACGTGAATATGTGATTATCACGATTAGCTAATTTTGGCTAACTGGTGATGAATGCTAGTTACTTGGCCTTCATTGTTATTGTACATGGTCCAAAAAAAACTTAAACATTGGCAGGCGCATCAGCATTAGCAACTGCAGAACATCCTGGTAATCACCAAAAAGCGATATGATTGCCAATCGGCACAACCCTTGTGCAGAACTCAACTTTAAAGTCAGCCTTTTGAAGGAATTTTGGCGCTACTACAGTGCAACCTTTTACCAGCGCCCCCCTAACATTAAAAGCTTAATATAGTTTAAAGGGATACTTCACCGATTTAGCATTAAGCTTTGTATCAGTAGAACACGGTAGTATTTTTTAATGCGTCCCTCCCTCATGTCCCCCTGAGACGAGAGATCTCTGTATTGTGGGTCTGGAAAAAATCTTTCGATGACGTAAAACGACGTTTTTTGCGGGTAAGACTAGCTAGTGGAGGTGGGCTGTGTTTACACGAACTGCCTGGTGCAGAAATGGGGGTGCTTGTATCCAACTAACTGCTAACTGCTGGTGGAGTTTGTGACTTAAATGCCGACCATTCTACATTCCACGCAAATTTACGGCTGTGTTTATACTCGGTGATACAGCCCACCAAGCGCTAATGCTAGTAGCTATGTGTTAGCTGAACTTTACGGAGCATATCATGTGTGTGCACTAAATGTAGCTTGTTTCATATGTCGTTTTTATATAATGTCGTTTTTATATATTTTAATTGTGTAACACCACTTGAGCCAGAGTGAAACGTTGTTTCGTGTATATGGTTGAAATGACAATAAAACACACTAAAGTTGAGTTGACTGTCTCACTGTCTGTCTGTAACAGTAGGCGTGGCTTGGGAGTAGACGCTAAAGCAGCGAACCAAGTGCATTCTGGGATTTGGTGTCTTTCATCCACATGAGCCAAAAACACATTTTCTGGCTTTTCTCAGCCTAGAAGCCACCAATTTCTGAAAGAAAATTCACATTTCTACTACATAAGTGACCAATTTAAAGATATATTCATCTTTTTGAAATATCCCTTTAATAATTCCTTAGTGCATAGGGGACTGACTGTGGTGTTTAGCATGGAGCCAGCTGAGCAGGTAGTTGCTGGTCTGTTGCAGCAAGACGTTGTTGTCTCCTTCATATGTGCAGTTTGGGTCATTGTCATTACGTAGATCACCCAGCCGGTTCACTGAGAAAGAGAAAAGGTAGTTAGGTGTGTATTTGTGTGTGTATTTGTGTGTGTGTGTGTGTGTGAGAGACGTACTGGCCAGGTATCCATGTCCACCGCAGGCCTCCCTACACTCCTGAATCCCTCTCTGAGCAATCCACGAGCCCAGCGGTTTACTAGAGGATGCTATGGCATGGATCTCCCTGCCCATCTCTGCCTGTAATACACACACAGCAGACATATTAGACTATAGAGTTACTGTATTCTAACTCTGGATATAGACCCATAAGCATATCATCCTAACTCACTTGTCTGTCAGTCTTCTCCCTCATCATCTGTCCAATCTGGAACTCAAAAAAGTTCATGAAGATGGATTTGGAGAAGTGTTCAAGAGCATACGCTGCTGCCAGGTACGGGATCAGACGCCATTGCTGAAATAAAAATATAAAAATATCCAAAGAATTTGTGTAAACATTTATTTATTTTTTACAGTGCATAGTAAAAAACATTTCTGTAAATATACCATAATTAGCCAAAAGGCTAGTTTTCCAATAATAAATGAAACATAAATAAAATAAAGCAGTAGGTGTTTTAAGATTAGAGCGAATCGCAAATTAAACCCACATTTTATTTAATCTGATCTAAATGTACTATAAACGGGGATATTTTTTCAAGTTGTCAATGCCCCTAATGTGCTGCAACTGTGGCCAATTGTCTCCTCTGTGTATGTGTATATATAACTGCCCCTTTCCTTAGTCCTGTGCCACTTTGTTTTGTACCGTTTGTGTTAGCTTGTTTTCCCCGTGGGCTTCTAGTGAGTTTGTTTTCTGGTTTTGGATCTCTGAGTTTTGGTATTTTTCTTAGTGTTTGGACTTTGGCCCCCTTAGAATGAGTCATGCATTTGTGAGTCTATAACCCTATAACTTTAATAAGTTACTCTGTAATATGATAAGGTACATTTGCTTTCAAATCCACTCCCTCCATCCTGACCTGTAACTGGTACTCCAAAACAGGAATCTCCTCTGTGTTTTTGGGTCCAAACTGTCTCCTGGTGGCTGAGAAGCGGATGGCGACAATCAGAGCCAGCTTCAGGTTGACCAAAGCCATCCTGGTGATAGACACCCTGCCAACTGACAGGGCACCCAGAGACTCCCCGAGACGCTTGTTGGGGTCCTAAACGAGAGACACGTCACAACGGAGAGACATGAGAAACAACAGAATGGGATATTAGTCTAGCCACCAGGGGTAGCTGGCTTCACTGAGCATAACAGTGGCCGTCTTGGATAAACAGTATCACAAAGCTGCTTATCTACTGGCTCAGTTAACTCTGGGTTTTCTAGTCCAGCTACCAGCATTTTCGAGTGAAAGTGGGGGAGTTGTTAAGTACAAACAACATCATCAGAACAACCAGTGGAACATTTAATATGAATATACCCACGGGAACATTTGGTTATAGCGACAGCAAAAAGTGATATTCAGCAAGGTGAAATGTAAACAACATAATCAAATAAGTAGTAGGCCTATAGAAGAAGCTGCAGAAACACTATAAATCATTAAAAGTTAACGTTACCATGGGGATCTACCATGGTTTAAAGTCTGCCAGCTTTGCGAAAGCATAACGTTAAGCCCAAAGATAGCTGCCTGACCTACTCATCTAGCTTTGTAATGCAGGCCCATGGACTGTCCTTGCTATTTACACCTCTCATGGGGTACCAGAGGAATGTTCCAGGCCTGGTTGTCATTACCAGCCATCTTCTCACCACATCCATATGGATTTGGCCCCTAAGAGCTCATTAAATCACTGCAGCAGTGAAAAGCAGCCATAATGTGGAGACAGCGTTTGACTGCTGAACAGCTAAAGGTTGCCTACTGCATTTGTTTATTGACATCTGTGACTGCATGCATTATAAATAAAGAGTTTTGCGGTTCCTATGGGATTTGCTGGCAAAATAAACATTGATGGGAGTACATGAGTATTTTTACACAGCTTTAAAAGGTCAATTCATTTAAATTACAGTAGATTTTATGTGATGGTTTAATGTGTGTAGGTCTCCATCTCGAGATTTCTGACACACATGTAAAGCAGCTAACCCAATCTTATTTTTTTTTCCATCTGAGAAATATTAGTAAATTGAAATGTGTAGTTTCAACTGCTGAACTTGAGCTCATACATGCATTTATCTGTTCCCGCATTGACTACTGCAACTCACTATTCTCTGCACTCAGTATGTCTGCCCTCGATTGCCTTCAGTCCATCCAAAACGCTGCCGCAAGGCTACTTACAAGGTCATCTAGACGGTCTCACATCACCTCAGTACTCAAGTCTCTCCACTGGCTACCTGTCAAATATAGGATCAGGTTAGTCACCTGCATATGTGACTGACCTTCTGGAACCTTATTTGACAGTGCGCCCTCTAAGGTCTACTATATCAAATCAAATTTGCTAACTGTTCCTCGCACCCGGCTTAGGACCTGTGGTGACCGAGCCTTCGAGTTGGTAGCACAGAGACTTTGGAATGCTCTACCTCCTCCAGTACGATCTGCTGTCTCTGTTGACTCTATTAAAAATTAGTTAAAACTGTTTTTTATGGGTTAGGGTTAGGGGTTCGCTATATAAATATATATATAAATACACTAGCTGGAGATGTCCAATCCGTGCATACTTTAATGGATTGGTGTCAGCTGAAATAGAGCCGATCAAAAACAATCATTTCTTTACTGTTGTATCTGTTTTGTCCACCTCAGTGCTTCAGTGGTGCCCGTCTGCTTGATCTGCGTTTTCTCTGGTTGAGCGAGACGTCTTCACTCCGATCAGTTCATGTCATTGTTAGGAGTCGCATTCTCTCAGTTAAACTTTGATAAAAATCATATCAATAATTTAAGCTTATCAGTATAATATTTTGAAACCAGGGTCTTCAGTATTTGTATCAGTTAGTTTATAAAAAAAAGATCGGATCACTGGAAGAGGCTTAAAAGCTCTGTAGAGCTGAGGGGAACTGCAGAGTTGGTGAAAATTTGCTGTAGGTGTATCACTACTATAGCCTGGTCCTACCAGACTGTAGTATAGACTACATTTCATTTGTACAGAGAGTCTGGCCACTCTCCATTGACAAGTGTTAACTTCCTTGAAGTACTTTGTTGAAGTTTAAAACCATATGGATTGGACGTATGTCATGCGCAACAAGAGGGGAGACCGACAACAACTATCAACTAGTGTTAGCCTTAGCCAACTCCTTCACCACTAATGGAGCGAGCTGGAAAATCAAACTTTTCCCGAACTCCGTGGGCAAGTACATCATGGCCACCAACAAAACTCAGCAAAGACTGTTCTTGCTCGGGCTTTAACTTCTGGATATTCGGCAGCGTTGCCACAACGGACCGAATGGCTTCGCTTGCATCTTTCTAGCACACAACCTCAACGTCATTGTTCTCAGCCACTCCCTCTGTTCACAGATTGGACCGCCAAATATTTGGCCGTAGAAAACCCAAGAATATACCGCAAACCCAGATGGAGTACTGAAGGAAAATGAAAATTGAGCGGAAGTACATAGGAGGGCGGAGCCAGGCTATCACTACTAGCGACACCTTACACATTACTCAACCATTTTATTAATTGTTATGTAGTGCAGCTTTAATTTATCTTGAATTAGTGCTTCCAATGCCTATTAAGCGCTTTCCACCAGTGGAAATCTTACTAACCTTAAATGGTGTAACGTAGCGGCCATCAGGAGTAACATCTCCCGTCTTATTCAGCAGATTCTCCCGAGGGATCCTCACATTATGAAACAAAGCAAACCTGAAGAGAGAGAGACAGATAAATGATCTTTGGTTACACAGAACACTGGAAACATGCAACACAAAAGAACTCCATATATATTGAAATTATAGTGATGTGGTGTGTCTGCTTGAACTTTGAGCAGCGAAAAATAAAAATAATAAATCACTTAATTTATCAACTGCTTTATTGCCTGACTAAAACCCAAATTCCACACACATTCCGGTCAGTATCAAAAAAGTACAAATGTTCAATACCAGCCCCATTTACTGTGAGTTTTTTGCAAAAATAAATGAATTCTCTCATTCAAGAAGCTTGAACCAACACATTGTAATTGGATACATTACTTAACCCTGTATAGTACAGCCTGTTTGATTTGCTTTGTTAAAATCAGTTTTTCTGCATGTTTTAGTATCCATCTCAAATGTTTCCTCTGGGTCTGACATTCCTCTGCTATAAACTATGAATGCAGCTATCTCCATCTAGTTGCTTTACTGAGGCACTGAAGAACATGTGTTGCCGCTTTACATGAGCAAGGGATGGTGTATGGTGTGTGTAGTATGGTAAAAGATCAGCACTTTGAACTATAACATAAATATATGATAAGTACAAGTAATTTTTCAAGATGGCCACGTGAGCCTCTTTGTCTTTCATTTGTACAAATAACTCTTGAAATACTGATCAAGTCCGGCCTACACTTATCAAATTGGTGTGTATAACCTGAGTGTTCATTTGGAGGATTGAGATGTTTGACCAAGGTCATGGCTGATAACAGACACAATGTATGCTAAAAGAATCTGACTCTGAGAAAAGATGCAATTCTGCATTAATGAATGAACTAAAGGTGCTTCATGCTAAAATAGACTGTACGCAAAATGCAGTGGGAAAGCAAGTCAACAGTAATATTGAGCAGTAGTTTGAAGTGGGCATCCTGAGCTTAAGAATGGACATGACTGAGCTGAAAATAGCTGGAAAATATCCAGAAGAAAAGATTTTATCCAGATGTCTTGCACTCACCAGCACCCATAATGACATAATGTCAACTGGGGACTATATAGTTTACCTGTCATTGCAACTTCACGTACAGTAGGCCTATGTTAGTCAAAACTCTTGACATGCATACTTTCCCCACCACACTCATACTGTCCCTGTCCTTGCATCATTTTACATTTTATTATAGGGCTCAAGCATTTCTGTATTGACTTGTTTTCTGTATGAGTGGTACACTTTTACATGTTATCTGCACTTACAGAACCTTGGGCTTTCTCTGCTACTGTAACAAGCTGTTAAACATCAGATCTTTGGGTAAAATACAACAATGTCTCCCTCTGTTGTCACCTACCCGTTATCCAGTCCGTTCTGCCCCAGCTTCTTGCCCATGTCTCCAACCAGCACACCAGGCAGAGCTAGCAGGGTCTTGGGATCTCTCAGCTGCAGCACAATGGTTATTGATTTAACTTTGGCATTTTCAGATTTTTACCTGTTTGAGTATTGTACATAATGATTAAACCTAGAGTGATAATAATATTAATTCATTACATTCATATAGCTCTTTATCATAGACAGTCAAAGCGCTTGGGGGGGGGCTACTCTCTACCACCACCAATGTGTAGGACGCATGGGTGATGTACGGCAGCCTTACGACGGTAGACGCTTGGTAGAAAGGGAGGGGAACATGTGTTCAAGGTTTATGTTTCATCCTGTTCATTTTTAATGAGACTTTAATTGCTTTCCATGATTACACTTCAGCTAATAGGGGAGGTTGTAATGCATTGCTTTTCCTGATTAGTATTTTTTCGCATTGTGACAGAATGACATACATTCATATTGTTATTATATTATTATTATTGCACGCTCATAGGTCATGTTTTTGTCTTATGTTTATTTCCGTATTCTTTTTGCCACTTCCTGTTTTGTTTTGATACTCACTGTCTTGTCTCGTTTCTGGTCACTTCACTTCCTGGTCTTTGTCTGCCTTCCCGCCATGTCTCATAACTGCCCCTCGCCTAATGTGCTGCACCTGTGTCCAATTGTCTCCTCTGTGTCTGTGTATATATCCCTGCCCCTTTCCTTAGTCCTGTGCCAGTTCGTTTTGTAACGTTTGTGTCAATGTTCCAGCCTGTTTTCCCTGTGTGCGTCTAGTGAGTTTGTTGACCCTGTTTTGTCTTCTGGTTTTGGATCTCTGCCTCTGAGTTTTGGTGCTTTTGCCTGTATTTTCTGTCACCGTTTGTAGATAAACTGTTTGGACTTTGACACCTAAGAACGAGTCGTGCATTTGTGAGTCTATTACTCTGTGTGAGCGCTTTCTCACATTAACACACATTGAATTTTTTGGTTGGATTATGTTGTCTGTCAACTGACAGCTCAACTGCGTTCATAACGTACACTCCAGACAATGTAACCTTTTCTGTTTTTGGATTTCTTTTTTGTACTAAAGTATATTAGTACTAAATGACATTGTATATTTCATTGTCACACTGTACTGTAGACTAGAAACAACATTCCAAGTTGAAAACTTGGGTAATACTGAGTTTTCTGAGATGAAGTGCTGTGTGACATCACATAACATTTCTTGATAATGGAACCACAACATACAAACTAACTTACTAACAACTTGGTCAGGGATTGAAGGTCAGAGTCTTACCGGCACAACAAAAGAGTGCAGGCCATGGCACACCTGGTCAGGCGTGTAGAGCTGAGCGAACACCACAGCGTGGGTCGCAGTCTTACCCATGTTCCCCACCCAGAACTTGGCGGCCTCAAAGTCCGGAGAGTTGATCACAAACTCCTACAGAGTAGAAAGGTAAACGGAAAAAATAAATCAGAATTCCGCCAACATTTCCTGGTGAAATCTGACAAGGTGGAAGGACCAGTAAACCAGAAACATTTTACCAGGATATATTTTATCAGATGAAGGTTTGAGGACCAAAACGTTAATAAAGTGAGCACAAGTGATCGAGTGTGTCAGGATTTTTCCTTCTTTCCTATCAATAAGACTGTCTGGTGTGCAAGAACTTTGTAGTAATTGATTTAAATAATCAATTAAGACTACATTTTGTAGATATTTTTCTAATTCTTGCTTTTCTCGTGTGAATTACGGGAAAACTTTAATTGACCAAAAAAATATTCAAATACAACTGGGATTGAAAGTCCAAGTCTGGTTGCTCCTTTTTTGATTATCAATGTTTGTGTGATTTTAGCCTTTTAGCCACCATATGTAATTGGTGTGTATTTATAGATATAAACTGTTGAAACCCAGAAAATGACTTTGGTGTTCCTAATGGTTTTATGGCCCTGCTGGCAACCTGACAAATTCAAAACTGTGACAAGCAACAAAAGACACACACATTACACATTACATTAAGGAAAAATGACATACCTACTGTAGATACTTTTATGCTGTCATATTGCCATTTAATATTCATACAAACATATATTGTGTGTGTGTCTGGTGGTGCGTGTTCTGACCTGGCTGGAGGGGTCATATGTTGCTGTAGTCCTCATGGCTCTGGTGTTGCTGCCGTGGCTCAGCTCAGTCATTCCAAAGCATCCAAACATCTACAAACAGACACATGCAGACACATGCAGTTAATGTTGATCATTCAGCACATGTATCTTATAAATCTATAGGGGCAGGATCATTGTAGACCCTCCCTGTACTGCATTTTACCATTAGACGGCCATTAATAAAGCACTAATACAACTGTAAAGCGGAGTTATTGGCAGCGTAAAGCTGTGTTGAACTCTTACCGTCATGTCTTGAATGTTTTCAACATAGTTGCTGTGTCTTCCTGATCCTAAGTTGGCAATAGTTGATCCATAAATCTGAAACCAAGATGTTTTTTAAGTATATTTTACAGTGATGAGACAATGAATGAAAAGGAAAAAGTAAAGTTGCTAGCTAAAAGTTGCTAGCTAAAAGTTTGGGAGAGATACAAAAAACTAACCATACATAGACAAGAGTCTACAGTTATCAGCTCTTTGACGCTGTACTTTAAGTGGTGCTTTGAGCTAAATGCTAACATGGTGATGTTTAGTAAGCAATTTCTCTATGCATCTTAAGCTAGCGTGTTATTAGACTTACCCAATTAGCACGAAACACAAAGTTCAGCTGAGTTTTTCATATATTTGGTCAACTATTGGACAGATTGAAATGTTTACCTGATGATGGTGCTAGATGAAAAGGTATTAGCCTACATCATGAACCATGAATGTCCATAGTAAATGTAATTGTAATATATCAATAGTCATTGAGATATTTCAGTCTGGACCAAAGTGGATGACCGACTGATTCACGTTGCCATCTATAGAGCTACGCCTCAAGCCTGGCTAAACGCTAACAGTGATATGGGTAATTTTAAAAAGGCAATTACAAATGACAAATCTTGTTATTTAGGTTGGAGGGCTAGTTGCATGTTGGAGAACAGCAAAGTACAGGCCCTGTACAGTATAGGGGCATAGTCAATGTGGAAAGTCAACACTAGGATTATTAATGAAGTAAATATAATGCATGTTATTGCTAAGTAGATCTAATTATAGTATACATTTCATTCAACCTCTTTAAATTTTTGATACACCCATATTCAATCCCACCACAGCCACCAATGCACACTCGCCTCTTTGTTGAGAAAGTACTTGGCTGCCAAGGAACAGTCATACATGCCAAGGCAACTATTAAGAGTCACAGCCTTCCAGGGGTTAGCCATCACCTCTTCTTTTGTTAGAAAATTGTAGCGGAAGAGCTGCTTTAACCTGTGAAATTTTATCTGAAGCTTTATTTTCTCTATGTACATTACATAGATAATGATATGATATATAACATATGCTGTCACTGGTGGTTGCATATGGTTATGTTGATACCTGAAGAAGGTCCGCTCTCTCATTTCCGCGAGAGGGACGTCTTCACCGGGCCGACGTGCAAACAAAGGGTCATTCTCAAATGTCTTGAACACATGTTGCTGCAGCACAGAGAAGAAAAGAAAATGATCAGGATATGAAGAGGAACATTTAGATGACATGGGGTACCAAACATACAGAAGTCCTGAAAGGCAAGGTGAAAAAGAAATTGCATGCAATGTCAACTTTGCATGCAATTTCTTTTAAGTTGACCAAAACCTAAGTTCATCTTTTACGTAGAAGATGTTATCTCGTACGTAGGAGATGTACGTAGGAGATCATATCTTAAAGTTCATCTCCTACATACCTTTTGTTTATGCTACATTTGGTTGAACTTTCAACTCCTTTTGTATTGCGCACTAAGCGCTACATTCTGCACACCTTTCTCACTCTCAAACCAGCCCAAAGATTTATCTTGTACGTAGGTAGGAGATAACCTTTAACACATTTTTCACCTTGCAATTCAGGGCTTCCGTACAACATGTTCTCTTATATACAAAGTTATTTAAAAGTTAAGTAAAGGTGCTTGTAAGAAACAGCAGTTGAAAAACAATCTCAAATAGTTGTGTCCTAGATCAAGAATGAACACTGAACCCCAGAGTTTAAGCCAACATGAACGAGAAGTCCTTGAAGTTCTCCTCCTGTTTGAGTGATTTTTGTAAAAAAAATGACGGTGTCCAACTGTTGAAAAATGAAAATGTATATATTTCTTTAAAGATGGCAGGAGCGCCTTGGTTACATTCCATGCCACATTTATTCATTCAACCTTTATTTGTACTCAAGAGATCATTGAGGGGCAGCCCTCATTTACAATGGCATCGAGTTACAAAGACAAAGATTTCGACACAGAAAAGGAAGCGACCCCATCAGAAGAACACAGAAATTCCCAAATAGAAAAACAATTTGATAAACAGATTAGGACAACCAGGATGCAAAAGAAATACAACTATGTAAAGCAATTACAAGTAGAAGTCTGGAGGTCCAAAATCAGATTTCTAAAATGTCCGAAAGGCACAATGAGTTGATTTTGAGAAAGTGTTTTGTTATTTTGTTCCACGAGTCAGGTGCACTAAAACAATCATTTTTCATCAATCCAGATGCTGAGATATTTATATTCTGTGACTCTCTCGATAGTAAGTCCGTTCATAGTGGAAATATTAGTTTAACCATATATACATGGCTCTTGAAAATAGCACGTTTGAAAATAGCATGTTTTAGCTTTGTTTTTATCAGCGTTCAATCTTAGGTCTTTTGAGCATCTTGCAGAATGTTACATGATGACATGGTCCGAGGTTCGACTTTGTTGCAGGTCGTACAAGTGGCAATTGTGTAGAACTATTGAACCTATTACAAAAATGTAGACCTAACTACAGAGAGCTTTTAAGGCTAACAGCTACCTTGAATGCAATGATTTCCTCTCCGTCTAAGAAGCAGAGCATGTCCTTCCAGTTGAAAGAGGCTTTGTTCCTGTAGATATCCAGCGGGCCACTGGGAAAGTCAGCCACTTCATGAGCCATCTTCTTGTGTTTAGACTGAAGGGGTTCACCCAGCAGGGAAATAAGGCACTTTGCTCTTTCTGAGTAAAGAAGAAACAAGGGATGAACATAAATGAAAGCAGGGGTATACTATATATATATATATATATATATACACATGAAAAAATTAGGACACCCATGCTAAAGTTGACCAAAAAGAGGAATAAAAAAATCATCTTTTGGAAATTGATCTTAATGCCTTAATTAAAAAAATGAGGAAAAATCCAACCTTTAAGGACACCAATTTTCTTTGTGAATGAATAATGTATCGTAAATGAATAAATGTTCTTCCTTAAAATACAGGGGGCATAAGTCAGTACACCCCTATGTTAAATTCCCATAGAGGCAGGCAGATTTGTATTTTTAAAGGCCAGTTACTTCATGGATCCAGGATACTATGCATCCTGATAAAGTTCCCTTGGCCTTTGGAATTAAAATAGCCCCCCACATCATCACATACCCTTCACCATACCTAGAGATTGGCATGGGGTATGTTCAGAGATAACTTTTGACACTATAAATAATATTGAATTGAAATCAATTGGCGTTTTTCCATTACATGGTACCTGCTCGACTCGCCTCAACTCTACCCGCCTGTTTTGGTTTTCTATTATGAAAAAAAGTCCCTGGTACCTGCCAACAGGTACTTTTCTAATGGCGTTTTTCCATTACATGGTACCTGCTCGACTCGACTCGACACACTGTACGTCCGTTTTCCATGTGGCTGGTCGTCTTATATGCCGGCTCGACGCACACAACAGTGCACAAGTATAACCATCAGGCCGCTTGAGCTTGTTTTACAGTTCTGTGGAGGTTCCACGCAGAGCTTTCGCCGTAGCCTATGTAAAAGTGGCCTGATGTTTATACTTCTGCGCTGGTGTGTGCGTCGAGCCAGCATGTGTGTGTGTGTACGTAGGCTACGGCGAAAGCTCTGCCTGGAGCCTCCGCAGAACTGTAAAGCAAGCGGCGCCGCAGTAAACTGCCGTGACCTAACGCGACACACACACAGAACGTGGAAGGTGTGTTGTTGTTGCCACAGCCAGAAGACACATTTAATTTCAAATGAAGCTGTAGGCAGCAAAACAAAACCCAGCTGGTTAAACTGTTTTAAAATGGTGGGTTTGTTCAGGACACCCGTCTGTCGCTATCACGTCACCTTTTGGTATCGGCTCAGCTCGCTTGGAACCTCGACTGAGGTGGTACTAAAAAAAGTACCTGTTAGCAGGTACCAGGTACTTTTTTTCGTAATGGAAAACCAAAAAAGGCGAGTAGAGTCGAGGCGAGTCGAGCAGGTACCACGTGATGGATAAACGCCATAAGTATCACCTCCATCGAGGTTCCAAGCGAGCCGAGGCGATACCAAAAGGTGACGTTAAAACCTGCAGACTACTGATTGGTTGGAGAGAACGGTCACTGCGTCATCATTGCTAGCGACAGATGGGGGTGACCTGAACAAACCCGCCATTTTTAAACAGTTTAGCCAGCGGTGTTTTTTTTGCTGCCTCCAGCTTCTTTTGAAACAAAATGTGTCTTCTGGCTGCAGCAACAGCCACATGCCGAGAGTCAAAAACAACACACCTTCAACGTTCTATGCGTGTGTCGCGTTAGGTCAGTTTCCTGCGGCGTCGCTATGACAACCAGCCACGCTCGCCTCACACATGAGATGGTACTAAATCTGCAATGGAAAATGTAGCTGCTATCAATACAGAGCGGAGTTCAAGGTTTCATCCGGACCTCTGTGTACCTGCTGGCACAGAGCGGTCTGTTACACTGGAAGATGGCCAGACGGAGATATTAGACATTTTAAGTAATCATTAAAGCTGTCTGAAACCCACTTTGATTTGATTTGATTTATTAGTGTTTTCCATTAGCTGGGGCCATAGCCACAGCTATTCTTCCTGGAGTCCACCCAAAACTTGTGCAGCTATACATTGCCGTGCATGATCACATTAAAAACAACCACCAAACAAAACAATAGTCAATGCATCACGGAAAGAAAAACAATCAAAATAATAAGACACAACAACATTCAACTCAACACAACACAACACAGGACCTAGTTTAAATTATTCACAAAATGTAGAGTTGAAATTACGACATTAATCACTGATAGTCAGACCAAACAAAAGCACACATAAAACCCTTAATGAGACTGGCAAATCTAACAGTTTGCAGAGAACTGCTCAGCTACGATATGTTCTTCCAAGTAATATTACTTTAAGATTTGTGAAAGCTTTATTCTATTTGTTAAAATGCAACAACTAAAAGGACTCAGGACTACATTATCCCAGAGAGGCTACAGATTCTCTTTAAACACAGTTTCATATTTGTGACACCTTATGTGGTCCATATCCTTTCAGTTGACAATGTTCTACAGGTTCAGAGAGACTCAAGAATCTATACATTTTCTAACAATTCGCTCCATTCACTTACTCACTAGATAAGAAAAGGGCCAAGAGGAAAGGAAGATTGGTTCAAGGTTGGTTCACAGATAAATCTTCAGGAAGGAAAACGGTGAAACAGTTTGATACAAATGTACGATACCAATGAAAACAGATGAGCGAAGCTTTGTTCAGTTTTTTACAGAATGGAATGTGACAGACAGCCTTTGTTGTTTGACTTTCAATGTAGAAGTCAGTCTCTCCACATCCATTTCTTAATGCCGTGAACATCTCTTCCTTCTCACTTAATTTGTTTTTTAGAAAAGATGTTTTTTTGTATTCCTTTTGAAAAAACAATGAAAACATCTTCATAGTTGGGTCAATTGGTTAATTAACTCAAACACGAATTCTTAATCAATGGTTCTGCCAATTTTACTGTCCTCACCTTGGCCAAAGCCGTAACTGTGGCCTGTGTTAGAGGTACCATAGTCTGGATCAACAGAGGTACATTTCAGGATAATGGACTGGAAGCTCCCTTGATTGCATTTTCAAAAAAAATAGAATAAAGCTTTCACAAATCTGAAAGTGTGTTTTAAAGAATCTTTAGCCTCTCTGGGATAACGCAGTCCTGATTTGATAAGTCCAAGTTTTGATCTGGACCTGGTCCGATGTGGTCTTGATGTAAAAAAGATTGAAAGAATCAGTGAAATGTCCCTTTATTGTATTTTCACAAATGGAATAAAGCTTTCACAAAGCTCAAAGTGGCTTTCAGACAGCTTTAGTGCTTAACCTAAAATGTCTAACACTATTATTGTGTAGTTGTGTCTTACCTTATATGTGAGCTTCCCCTGTCGATATCGCTGTCTCTCTTCTTCTGTGGTAAAAAATGACCTGAGTATAGATGCTGCTTCTCCTTGAAGGAGAGAGAGAGAGAGAGAGATTAACAGGGAAAGTTAATATCTTACTACTTGTCTATATAGTGAGCAGCTATCTAAACAGAGGTATCAGGATGAGAAGAACATCTTGGTCCATACAGGGACCAATGACCTGACAGCAAGGTTCAGAGACTTACCAGCAACACTGTGGTGTGACTCTGTCATCTCTTCTACCAAGCAGTGGTGAAATGTAAATAGGTATATTTACTCATACTATACTTAAGTACAAATGTTGAGGTACTTGTACTTTACTTGATTATTTTCTTTTCATACCACTTTCTACTTCTACTTCGCTACATTTCAGAGAGAAATATTGTACTTTTTACTCCACTACATTCATCTGACAGCTTTAGTTACTAGTTACTTTACAAATTAAGATTTTTTGCACACAAAACACATGCATTTTATAAAATACGATGTTTTATTATAAATTAAACTACCCAACAATATAACAGCATACAAGTCCAGCTGAAATAATAATCAGTTTGGATCCTTTCCAGTTTCTAAAATGTGGGGATTGTTCTGCATTTATGTACATTTTCCTGATGATACTTACATGCTTTAACTTAGGTAACATTTTCAATGCAGGACTTTTACTTAAGTAAAGGATCTGAATACTTCTTCCACCACTGCTACCAAGCACTGATCCATGTCAACACCCAATAAACCCAATCAATGCTGAGATTGCAAAGAAATATACACAACTGCAGAAAGTCCATGTCCCCAGAGACATCGTTCAGCAGCAACACATCCACCTCAGTGAGAGAGCCGTGGAGCCTCAGGGACACAGCCCTAGGCCGAAAGTACATCCACACCTTAGCGCAGAAAACACTCCCCCCCAACCAGGAAGCTCTCTACCCACACGGACGTCACCCTGCCCACGCAGCTTTACTCTCAGCAGCCAAAACAACCACAACGAAAAAAACGTCAAAAACAACACACCTTCAACGTTCTGTGTGTGTCGCGTTAGGTCAGGGCAGTTTCCTGCAGCATCGCTATGACGACCAGCCACACTTGCCTCACGCATGAGACGGTACTAAATCTGCAATGGAAAATGGAGGAGTGGGCACCGTGTCGAGCCGAGCTGAGTAGAGCTGGTACTAGCCGTGGGTAAGCGCCAAATGTGCCGACGTTTTGAGAAATTAGAGCAGAGATGATCAAACTCTAAACAATAGTGTGTAAAAAATAAGATTCTAAACTGACGCACCCTTTTTTTTCAATCAAAGCAACCTTCGTAGCTGCTATCAATACAGTGCGGAGTTCAAGGTTTCATCCGGACCTCTGTGTACCTGCTGGCACAGAGCGATCTGTTACACTGGAAGATGGCCAGACAAAGATATTAGACATTTTAAGTAATCATTAAAGCTGTCTGAAACCCACTTTGATTTGATTTGATATATTAGTGTTTTCCATTAGCTGGGGCCATAGCCACAGCTATTCTTCCTGAGTCCACCCAAAACTTGTGCAGCTATGCATTGTCGTGCATGATCACATTAAAAACAACCACCAAACAAAACAATAGTCAATGCATCACGGAAAGAAAAAACAATCAAAATAATAAGACACAACAACATTCAACTCAACACAACACAACACAGGATCTAGTTTAAATTATTCACAGAATGTAGAGTTGAAATTACGACATTAATCACTGATAGTCAGACCAAACAAAAGCACACATAAAACCCTTAATGAGACTGGCAAATCTAACAGTTTGCAGAGAACTGCTCAGCTACGATATGTTCTTCCAAGTAATATTACTTTAAGATTTGTGAAAGCTTTATTCTATTTGTTAAAATGCAACAACTAAAAGGACTCAGGACTACATTATCCCAGAGAGGCTACAGATTCTCTTTAAACACAGTTTCATATTTGTGACACCTTATGTGGTCCATATCCTTTCAGTTGACAATGTTCTACAGGTTCAGAGAGACTCAAGAATCTATACATTTTCTAACAATTCGCTCCATTCACTTACTCACTAGATAAGAAAAGGGCCAAGAGGAAAGGAAGATTGGTTCAAGGTTGGTTCACAGATAAATCTTCAGGAAGGAAAACGGTGAAACAGTTTGATACAAATGTACGATACCAATGAAAACAGATGAGCGAGAGCTTTGTTCAGTTTTTACAGAATGGAATGTGACAGACAGCCTTTGTTGTTTGACTTTCAATGTAGAAGTCAGTCTCTCCACATCCATTTCTTAATGCTGTGAACATCTCTTCCTTCTCACTTAATTAGTTTTTTAGAAAACATGTTTTTTTGTATTCCTTTTGAAAAACAATGAAAACATCTTCATAGTTGGGTCAATTGGTTAATTAACTCAAACACGAATTCTTAAAAAAAAAAAAAAATCAATG
Organism: Sander vitreus; assembly: GCF_031162955.1. NCBI lineage: Eukaryota > Metazoa > Chordata > Actinopteri > Perciformes > Percidae > Sander > Sander vitreus. The sequence goes on along the minus strand of NC_135873.1, from coordinate 17,151,837 downwards.
GTTCTGCCAATTTTACTGTCCTCACCTTGGCCAAAGCCGTAACTGTGGCCTGTGTTAGAGGTACCATAGTCTGGATCAACAGAGGTACATTTCCAGGATAATGGACTGGAAGCTCCCTTGATTGAATTTTCAAAAAAATAGAATAAAGCTTTCACAAATCTGAAAGTGTGTTTTAAAGAATCTTTAGCCTCTCTGGGATAACGCAGTCCTGATTTGATAAGTCCAAGTTTTGATCTGGACCTGGTCCGATGTGGTCTTGATGTAAAAAAGATTGAAAGAATCAGTGAAATGTCCCTTTATTGTATTTTCACAAATGGAATAAAGCTTTCACAAAGCTCAAAGTGGCTTTCAGACAGCTTTAGTGCTTAACCTAAAATGTCTAACACTATTATTGTGTAGTTGTGTCTTACCTTATATGTGAGCTTCCCCTGTCGATATCGCTGTCTCTCTTCTTCTGTGGTAAAAAATGACCTGAGTATAGATGCTGCTTCTCCTTGAAGGAGAGAGAGAGAGAGAGAGATTAACAGGGAAAGTTAATATCTTACTACTTGTCTATATAGTGAGCAGCTATCTAAACAGAGGTATCAGGATGAGAAGAACATCTTGGTCCATACAGGGACCAACGACCTGACAGCAAGGTTCAGAGACTTACCAGCAACACTGTGGTGTGACTCTGTCATCTCTTCTACCAAGCAGTGGTGAAATGTAAATAGGTATATTTACTCATACTATACTTAAGTACAAATGTTGAGGTACTTGTACTTTACTTGATTATTTTCTTTTCATACCACTTTCTACTTCTACTTCGCTACATTTCAGAGAGAAATATTGTACTTTTTACTCCACTACATTCATCTGACAGCTTTAGTTACTAGTTACTTTACAAATTAAGATTTTTGCACACAAAACACATGCATTTTATAAAATACGATGTTTTATTATAAATTAAACTACCCAACAATATAACAGCATACAAGTCCAGCTGAAATAATAATCAGTTTGGATCCTTTCCAGTTTCTAAAATGTGGGGATTGTTCTGCATTTATGTACATTTTCCTGATGATACTTACACTTTACCCTCAGCAGCCAAAACAACCACAACACCAGCACCACCAAACGAACCAAGCTATCCACCTGCCACAGCCCCCAGTGGTGGAAGAAGGATTCCGATTATTTCCTTAAGTAAAAGTAAAAATGATTACCACATTTTATTTAAAGCTATAGTTTCTGTTGCCCCCATGAGGAATTCTAAGTAATGACAACAACACTGTCAGCACGTCCACATGATACAAGCCTTCTGTGACCCGTGCACCACCCCCCCCCCTATACTGTATATTGTTGGCTAGTTTAATTTATAATAAAACCATATTTTTACGTATTTTTAAGTAGTAACTAAAGTTGTCAGATGAATGTAGTGGAGTAAAAAGTACAATATTTCTCTCCGAAATGTAACGGAGTAGAAGTAGAAAGTGGCATGAAAAGAAAAGTACCAGTAGAAGTACCTCAAATTTGTACTTAGGTACAAGACTTGAGTAAATGTATCTACAGTGGGGCAAAAAAGTATTTAGTCAGCCACCAATTGTGCAAGTTCTCCCACTTAAAAAGATGAGAGAGGCCTGTAATTTTCATCATAGTTACACTTCAACTATGAGAGACAAAATGAGAAAAGAAATCCAGAAAATCACATTGTAGGATTTTTAATGAATTTATTTGCAAATTCCTCGGGAAAATAAGTATTTGGTCACCTACAAACAAGCAAGATTTCTGGCTCTCACAGACCTGTAACTTCTTCTTTAAGAGGCTCCTCTGTCCTCCACTCGTGCCTGTATTAATGGCACCTGTTTGAACTTCCATCCATCCATCCATCTTCATCCGCTTATCCGGGGTCGGGTCGCGGGGGTAGCAGCTCCAGCAGGGGACCCCAAACTTCCCTTTCCCGGGCCACATTAACCAGCTCCGACTGGGGGATCCCGAGGCGTTCCCAGGCCAGGTTAGAGATATAATCCCTCCACCTAGTCCTGGGTCTCCCCCGAGGCCTCCTCCCAGCTGGACGTGCCTGGAACACCTCCCTAGGGAGGCGCCCAGGGGGCATCCTTACCAGACGCCCAAACCACCTCAACTGGCTCCTTTCGACGCGAAGGAGCAGCGGCTCTACTCCGAGCTCCTCACGGATAATTGAGCTTCTCACCCTATCTCTAAGGGAGACGCCAGCTACCCTCCTGAGGAAACCCATTTCGGCCGCTTGTACCCTGGATCTTGTTCTTTTGGTCATGACCCAGCCTTCATGACCATAGGTGAGGGTAGGAACAAAAACTGACTGGTAGATTGAGAGCTTTGCCTTCTGGCTCAGCTCTCTTTTCGTCACAACGGTGCGATAAATTGAATGTAATACCGCACCTGCTGTGCCGATTCTCCGACCAATCTCCATTGTCCCCTCACTCGCGAACAAGACCCCAAGGTACTTGAACTCCTTCACTTGGGGTAAGGACTCATTCTCTACCTGGAGAAGGCACTCCATCGGTTTCCTGCTGAGAACCATGGCCTCTGATTTAGAGGTGCTGATTCTCATCCCAGCCGCTTCACACTCGGCTGCGAACCGATCCAGTGAGGGCTGAAGGTCACAGGCCGATGATGCCATCAGGACCACATCATCTGCAAAAAGCAGCGATGAGATCCCCAGCCCACCGAACTGCAACCCCTCTCCACCCCGACTACGCCTCGATATCCTGTCCATAAATACTACAAACAGGATTGGTGACAAAGCGCAGCCCTGGCGGAGGCCAACTCTCACCTGAAACGAGTCCGACTTACTGCCGAGAATCCGGACACAGCTCTCGCTTTGGTCGTACAGAGATTGGATGGCCCTGAGAAGGGACCCCCTCACCCCGTACTCCCGCAGCATCTCCCACAGTATCTCCCGGGGCACCCGGTCATACGCCTTCTCCAGATCCACAAAACACATGTAGACAGGTTGGGCATACTCCCAGGCTCCCTCCAGGATCCTTGCAAGAGTAAAGATCTGGTCCATTGTTCCACGACCAGGACGGAATCCGCATTGTTCCTCTTCAACCTGAGATTCGACTATCGACCGAACCCTCCTTTCCAGCACCTTGGAGTAGACTTTACCGGGGAGGCTGAGAAGTGTGATACCCCTGTAATTGGCACACACCCTCTGGTCCCCCTTTTTAAAAAGGGGAACCACCACCCCGGTCTGCCACTCCTTAGGCACCGTCCCAGACTTCCACGCAATGTTGAAGAGGTGTGTCAACCAAGACAGCCCCTCCACACCCAGAGTTTTAAGCATTTCTGGACGGATCTCATCAATTCCTGGGGCTTTGCCACTGTGGAGTTGTTTAACTACCTCAGCAACCTCCACCAGGGAAATTGATGCCAATCCCCCATCATCCTCCAGCTCTGCCTCTACCATAGAGGGCGTATTAGTCGGATTTAGGAGTTCCTCAAAGTGCTCCTTCCACCGCCCTATTACCTCCTCAGTTGAGGTCAACAGCGTCCCATCCTTACTGTACACAGCTTGGATGGTTCCCCGCTTCCCCCTCCTGAGGTGGCGAACGGTTTTCCAGAAGCACCTTGGTGCCGACCGAAAGTCCTTCTCCATGTCTTCTCCGAACTTCTCCCACACACGCTGCTTTGCCTCTTTCACGGCAGAGGCTGCAGCCCTTCGGGCCCTTCGGTACCTTGCAACTGCCTCCGGAGTCGTCTGGGATAACATATCCCGGAAAGACTCCTTCTTCAGTCGGACAGCTTCCCTGACCACCGGTGTCCACCACGGTGTTCGTGGGTTACCGCCCCTTGAGGCACCTAAGACCCTAAGACCACAGCTCCTCGCCGCAGCTTCAGCAATGGAAACTTTGAAAATTGTCCACTCGGGTTCAATGCCCCCAGCCTCCACAGGGATGCGCGAAAAGCTCTGCCGGAGGTGTGAGTTGAAAGTCTGTCGGACAGGGGTTCCAGACGTTCCCAATTTACCTGCACTACCCGTTTGGGCTTACCAGGTCTGTCCTGTGTCTTCCCCCACCCCCTGACCCAACTTACCACCAGATGGTGATCGGTTGACAGCTCCGCCCCTCTCTTCACCCAAATGTCCAAAACATACGGCCTCAGATCAGATGAAACGATTATAAAATCGATCATTGACCTTTGGCCTAGGGTGCTCTGGTACCAAGTACACTTATGAGCATCCCTATGTTCGAACATGGTGTTCGTTATAGACAATCCATGACTAGCACAGAAGTCCAACAACAAACAACCACTCTGGTTTAGATCAGGGAGGCCGTTCCTCCCAATCACGCCTCTCTATGTGTCTCCATCATTGCCCACGTGCGCGTTGAAGTCCCCAGCAGAACTATGGAGTCCCCGACTGGAGCCCCATGCAGGACTCCACTCAAGGTCTCCAAGAAGGCCGAATACTCCGAACTCTTGTTTGGTGCATATGCACAAACAACAGTCTTGTTATCTTGTTATCAGTATAAAAGAAACCTGTCCACAACCTCAAACAGTCACACTATGGCCAAGACCGAAGAGCTGTCAAAGGACACCAGAAACAAAGTTGTAGACCTGCACCAGGCTGGGAAGACTGAATCTGCAATAGGTAAGCAGCTTGGTGTGAAGAAATCAACTGTGGGAGAAATTATAAGAAAATGGAAGACATACAAGACCACTAATAATCTCCCTCGATCCAGGGCTCCACGCAAGATCTCACCCCATGGGGTCAAAATGATCACAAGAACGGTGAGAAAAAATCCCAGAACCACACTTTGGGACTTTGGGACCAAAGTAACAAAGGCTACCATCAGTAACACACTACGCCACCAGGGACTCAAATCCTGCAGTGCCAGACGTGTCCCCCTGCTTAAGCCAGTACATGTCCAGGCCCGTCTGCAGTTTGCTAGAGAGCGTTTGGATGATCCAGAAGAGGATTGGGAGAATGTGATATGGTCAGATGAAACCAAAATAGAACTTTTTGGTAAAAACTCAACTCGTCGTGTTTGGAGGGGAAAGAATGCTGAGTTGCATCTAAAGAACACCATACCTACTGTGAAGCATGGGGGTGGAAACATCACGCTTTGGGGCTGTTTTTCTGCAAAGGGACCAGGACGACTGATCCGCGTAAAGGAAAGAATAAATGAGGCCATGTATTGTGAGATTTTGAGTGAAAACCTCCTTCCATCAGCAAGGGCATTGAAGATGAAATGTGACTGGGTCTTTCAGCATGACAATGATCCCAAACTCACTGCCCGGGCAACGAAGGAGTGGCTTCGTAAGAAGCATTTCAAGGTCCTGGAGTGGCCTAGCCAGTCTCCAGATCTCAACCCTATAGAAAATCTTTGGAGGGAGTTGAAAGTCCGTGTTGCCCAGCGACAGCCCCAAAACATCACTGCTCTAGAGGAGATCTGCATGGAGGAATGGGCCAAAATACCAGCAACAGTGTGTGAAAACTTTGTGAAGACTTACAGAAAACATTTTACCTCTGTCATTGCCAACAAAGGGTATATAACAAAGTATTGAGATGAACTTTTGTTATTGACCAAATACTTATTTTCCACCATCATTTGCAAATAAATTCATTAAAAATCCTTTTCCTCATTTTGTCTCTAATAGTTGAAGTGTACCTATGATGAAAATTACAGGCCTCTCTCATCTTTTTAAGTGGGAGAACTTGCACAATTGGTGGCTGACTAAATACTTTTTTGCCCCACTGTAGATACATTTACTCAAGTCTTGTAGTTACATTTCACCACTGACAGCCCCCCACCCACAGAGAGAGCTATCTACACAATGCAATGAACGGGTTCATATAATATAGTACAACAACTTGTACCATGTATATGTACCTTGTAGCATGTGGACGCGCCCACAATTTTGTTGTCAGTACTTAAAATTCCTCATCGGGAGCTATGCAATTCTTCTATTTCCGTTCATAGTAAAACTGCACATCTTTAATAAACTTTATTGGAATTGGAATTGAATTGTGAAAACAGTACTCATGTTCAGTGTGCACAGCCACGTCGTGTCCTTCACTGTGGGTCTTGCCATTGAGAAAGGCAGATTAAAACATGTAGTGGGTGTTAACACAGTGTAAAAGGTTAAAAATAAACGCACAGTGTCTACCCAGTTTATGACTTTAGAATCAGGCATGGTTTTAATAGATACTGCCGATACTGCCTAAAACACTGGTATCGGTATCGGAAAGTACTGGAGTTTATGCACCGATCCAATACCACGTAATAAAGCCCTAAAGAAAAAAATACGTTAAAGTAGTTTATTTATGTTCTGTACAGACCTACGGGATATTAAGGGTCCCCAGTTCACCTAACCTGTATGCAGTGGTGAAAATACAACTTTTACTTAAGTCAAACATTTGAAAAATTGAGTAAATAAAGTTTCCTGTTTATTTTGTGTATTCATTCCCTGTTTGTTTCATGATTATGTGTTACCCGTGTTCTTTCTGTGTTCTGTTTGGGTTTTTCTAGTTCCATCCTTGTGTATGTTTTCATGCTTCAGTTTCCTGTTTTACTTTGTAGTGTCTGTTTCTCCTGTCATGTCTTGTTTTACTTCCCGCCTTTTTTCCCCGCCTCTGTGATTGTCTGCCCCGCCCTGATGTGTCCCACCTGTTCGTCAGCCCTCATGTCACCTTTCCCTCGTTTTTCCCTCGTTACCTCGTGTATTTAGTCTGTGTCCTTCCTTGGCCAATGGACCTTTTTGACAGCAGACATTTTGACTTGTCATAGTAGGAAAAGCCCAGCTGAGATTGATAACCTTAACGATGGCTCAATTCCATCAAGTGTCCCAGTGAGCTATTTCAGTGAGTCAGCATGCTCAATACCAGGGCCTCTCCTAAGTGGAATGCAGCCATCATTAATGGTTTTGAATACACCTGTGCTTTTCCTACTATGACATGTCAATACGTCTGCTGTGAAAAAGGTCTGTTGGCCATTCTCTGTCTTACATTTCCGACAATTCGGTGTGTCTCTTAATCCAAGTCCAAACAATTTGGAGGGAGGCCAATAAAAGAAGTTTCATTTTTAACACAATCTACCCATTGTATCATGCAGATAGAATTCTTTTTTAAGAGGGAATGACATGGACCACTCGCCTTATACGGAGGCGCTGAGCGTTTGTTTGTTGAATATTTTAGATTTTGTCTGTGAAGGAGGCATAGTTGTGACATGATGGGGGAGTTTCAGCCAGTAAACTGTTGCAAATAAGGCACAGATTTATATTTTATTTATTTATTTTTGGTATAAATTTCCGAGAAAAAAAGATTGTTCCGCTTTTCGACAATCTGTTGTGCGAAACATTTATTTAATTTGTATTGTGATCATTCTTTACAGGGTCATATGAAACTTGACATCCACACAATTTTCACATTCATTAGAATATGACATCCCATTAGATACATTTCACATCATTCAACTATGAAATACAATACATCTAAAAAATTACATCTAGATGTTTACTGTAATTATGAGGTTGTTTGTTGAGACAATTATATAGGCTCCAGTAAGGGTCAGTAAGATTGTTGCATGTCAAAAAAAAAACACACAGAAAGCCTGTGGTTGTATATAACTCTTTGTAAACCTGTAAATAAAGGCTGTATGGAAACAAAATTGAGAATGTGTAAATAAATTACATTATTGCATTGTTTACAAATATAATTCACATAATCAGAGTTTCCATGTTATAGAACCTACTGGTAATGGTCATTGAATTCATGTGACACTCAAAGGTTTTCATTAAACCTTACAGTATATCCAGCAATTTCTTATAAATATATACATTTTTAACTAAATTATTATAATGGTTATTATTAAATGTATCATACCAATGAAGTGCGGTGAAATACTAAAAATATTGTATTATTTAAAGGCAAACTGAAATTCAAAAAGTCATCCTTTCCATTAATGACATAAAATATGCCAAATGATTTTAAAATGTATTATTAATAATATGTAATTCCTGAAAGGACGAAGAAAAAAAACACGGAATCCTGAGGACATCTTGAAAACTTTCGCCGCAAATGCCCAGTTAGTTGTAGTAGTTGTTGTTGTAGTAATAGTAGTAGTAGTAGTAGTACATTGGAATGAATAGGTTGCCATCTTGAAACAGTATTCCTTTTTCTTAATACACGTATGCTGCTAAGTTTAGCTTACAAGCTCAGGCCAGACAGTGTTGAAGAATAAGTAACACATCATTTAGCCTTTAATGGAACAATGTTGACATTTGCAAGTAGGTTTTTGAACGGTCCCATATTATGCTTACTTATTATGCATACTTGTAAATGCTTTAATGTTCAAACAACACATTATTTGTCTCATACTGTCCGTCTGTATACTTGTATATACAGTTTCTGAATACAGGCTGTGTGCATTTCTCTGTGGATTGAGTGTTTTGATACTTTGACAGTATTTATATAGCACCTTGGCCTGCTTTATAATCAAAAAAAGACACTGAAATTCCACTTTTTACAATCTGGGACCTTTTAGGCTGCTCTAGCCATTAGTCAGCTTGGCAGCTTCAGCTGTAAACTGTTAGCTGTGCAATTTTCTCCGCTTCATGTCTGTTGAGTAGCTCATTTAAGAGAAATTAGCAAGAGTTGTGTATTAGTGAGTTCTTGTGTTGGGTCACATCTGCTCTGTGCCGGTAAGCGTCACCGTCAGCCAATTACAGGACAGTCACATTTCTTCTTTTTGTTAATACAGTTTAAAGTGGAATTATTTGATTGGCACAGAATGTCTCTGTTTTTGGAGACAGAGGAACTACACCACTCTGAGGACTTGACATGTAATTCACAAAAAAGATCAGTATGCTGTAGCAGAAAAACCTGCAATTTCATTTCAGCTGGGCAGCTTTGGCAGGGCCCGTTTACAATCCTATCTGATGTGGTGGTCACAACATCTAAATGCAGGGTTTTAGAGAATGTGCTGGTGAGCAGGTCCAAGGCTTCTATGTGTGTTTATGAGGGAATCGTGGTAATTGTGTCTATCAGTGTAATTGTTTCGAGGTCTTTTTGATTTGTTTAGCGTCAGCCCAGGAATCAAGAGTTCTTTAGTTCATCCGGAGTTCTCAAGAGTGCACAGGATTCCAGAGTTTCAAAATAAACACTTGATTAGGTACTCTTTGTATAAGATTTTGGACACTTTTTTTGGCAATAGGTTGTATGTATGGACATTACATTTTAAACTGCACTTAGTTAGAATGTGGTAAAGTGAGGTTGTTGAGTGGGTTCTAGAGTTTTGGACGGAGGGATCCGACCACCGGCTTGTCTGAGCAGAACTCTTTCCACCAGGAAGGCCGTTCCAGCACCTGGCTGCCCTGCATCACTGTCGACCACAGGTTCTTGTAAAGCTACGTGAGGGAGAAACAAGGAGAAGATGTGCTCATTGTTAAACAAAGGTTTTTCCCTTTTTTTAACCTATTTTTATTAAGGGAAGAAAGTGGAACTACAATTTCAGGAGGGCAACCCCCGCCCCATGTGGCAAGGTCTAAGAACTATGACAGATTACAAACCCACCTCCTCCTTCTTGAGAAGTGCTGATGCTATAGCAAGTGAGCTAAACACAATTATGCTGATTGGCAGCCAACAAGCAAAATAAGCTGAAGCAGGGGTTGATGGGTGGGTGGGTGCACCTCAAACACCCATATCCTTTTCTATGCAAGTCGTCAGGAGGACATTCAAGTACCAAGAAAGCAGCAGGACCTGACAATAACAGTTGGCGGTCTTCAAACTGCGTGCTGACCAACTAGCACCGGTGTTCACAATAACATTCAACCTGTCACTGTCATACCCCCGTGCTTCAATAAGTCCACCATCATTCCTGTGCCCAAGCTAACAAGACCAGACTGCCTGAATGACGACCTCCCAGTGACGATCACCTGTAGTCATTGAATGCTTTGAACAGCTGGTCATTGATCACATCTGCTCCTTACTGGGCTCACGGATAGCTCAGTTGGTAGAGCGGGCGCCCACATATAGAGGTCAAATCCTCGATGCAGCGGCCCTTTGCTGCATGTCATTTTCCCTCTCTCTCTCTCTATCTCTCTCTCTCTCCCTTTTCATTTCTTCAGCTGTCCTGTCAATAAAGGCCTAAAAAATGCCCCCCAAAAAATAAAAATAAAACATCTGCTCCTTACTACCCAGCACAGTGGACCCATTACAGTTTGCCTACCGTCACATTTGATTAACGGAAGACAGCATAGCACACATCCTCCCCACTACCCTATCTCAATTCAAAAAGAAATGGAGCGAATGTGAGATTGCTGTTCATTGACTACAAATCAGTGTATAACACCATTTTTCTCTGCAGGGCCGTCACGTCACGAAGCTCAAGGACCTGGGATTCACTATGCATTTGGATCCTTGACTTCCTAACAGGCAGACCCCAGGTGGTGAGGGTGGGCAGACGCACCTCTTCCACCCTTAATTCTGACAACACAGCTGTGGTGGGCCTGATCATAAACAACAATGAAAAGGCCTACTTGAAAGAAGTAGAGGACCTGACCCGCTGGAGTCAGGACAACAACAGACCAACCAATCAACCTACAACCTACGGAAACAGCACCAAACAGACCGGCCCTGCAGAGAGTGGTTTGATTGGCTAAACTCAGTTCAGAGAGGGTCATTGTCAACAACTGTTGTTGTCAATTTATGGTCGAACCCCACCCCCTTCCCCACCCTTCCCTTCTTGCCTACCTGTCAGGGGACCTGTGACAAAAAGGGCCATGATTAAAACCTAAGCTTCCAGCTCATGTCAGATTTAGACTGAACAATGTATATTGTACCTTTTTTCCTCAAAAAATAATCTAAAGTTACCCTCACCTGTCAACAGCGCCCTAAATGTGTTGGTACGACATGACAATTCTTTCATTATTTATGGGCATACATCAAAATACTGAGATACAAATAGGCTTTATGTGTATGTATGTCTTTACCTGTCCATCAGCGTTGCCAATAGGTGAGTTGAGAATGAAATCAGTAGGTGCCAAAACATCCACCAATGCTACTGCATCATCCTTCAGCTGGAGGCGACACACAGACAGAGCAGGTCAGGTTGAGCTTAAAGTCAGGTGGGGGGGGCAGCATCATAACATCATTATTCAGCTTAATGAAGACAGTCAGGAAGTATGGACGGACACAAGGAAGGGACCTCATAGCAATAAACACTATCCAATATTATACCATGGCTGCAGGGTGTCCATTAAGTAAGGGTTAATGCCTGACTAGGTGTTCATTATCAGGAATTAATGGACGATGGCGAGGTCAGAACCGGCCGACGCGCCGCGGAGTCCATTAAGGGACACCTGTAAGGGCATTAACCCACTTATACCATGGTCACTTTTTTAAACCATTAATTTATATTTTAATACATTTAATATTCATTTATGATATAGGACACCTACTATTCAGTCCTATTTACTGGAGCAGTCTCCATTATCAGGTAATAAGGTAATTAACCCTTACGTATAGAATACACGGAATGTTTCTGTACCTGGGAGCAGAGAGTGAGAATGGTCATCTGGACCAACTCTGTGGGCTTCCTTCCACTCAAGTAATTACCTGTGCAGTAACAACACTGTGTTACAAATATCAATACAATGGAATGTGTTATCTAGCTTGATGCATGTAGTATATAGAGTACAGTACACACCCTGGTAGAGTGTGGCCATGTGGTTGCTGAGGCTCCAGAGACCATACAGGGCACACAGCTTGCTTAGTACAGGTCTGAGACCAGCTGGTGTGTCCGTTTCAGTAGTCAGCTCGTGAAACCTCTGGAGGCAGTTGTGTTCTATGTATGCCATGGCCAGGGAGCGACAGTAGTAGACCTAAACGCACACACACACACACACACACACACACACACACACACACACACACACACACACAAAGAACATTAATAGTATAGTCTTTATTTCTGCTATAAACTAAGACAAAAAACTATTATCACAGTTCAATTCTAACCTTGTGAATATCATAAGAAAAAATGTACCAAAAATATGCTTAGTGAAATTCTCAGCAGCTTCAGACACCTCAATATTGATGTCAAGGGGAAAGGATTGAGTGGTGCCCGGAAACAGGGCAGGTAGTCAGGCAATTAAAATGATTAATTAAATCCATAGAGCTGTATGCAGCGTCTTATTAAACCATACAATCTTTGAATTGTCAATCTCAAGTATTATTGTACTATAACTCCCGCCAATTTTTTAAATAACTGAGAACAGCTTTTAGCTTGAGGTATGGGCATAGCTGAGCGTATCCGTAAAGGCTCTGTGCAGTGGTGTGTGTCTGTGTGTGTGTGTGTGTGTGTGTGTGTGTGTGTGTGTGTGTGTGTGTGTGTGCGTGTCTTACCTGGCTGTTGTTACGGGCCTCAAACTCATCCTTTCCCGAGGCCATCTCCTGCTCCAGCCTCTTCTGGCTCTCTTCCATCAGGAAACACACCAGCCACTTATAGGCTGCCAGTGGCACTGATAGGATGAACAAGGAGTACACTCACTATGTTAAACCGAGAAACAACTCTAGAAATGCAATCAGTAGAATTTTTGTATCTGTGATAGTTAGATAACTGGTTAAAGGTATATTTGGATACCATGTTGAGTTCAGGGAATAATCCCTTCTGAGTTCTAGGAGTACCTGCAGAGTCCATACACTCCTCCATCGTTCTTGCTGTGAACTTGCTTTCCAGGATCTTGTGGGAATCATCCAGGAAATCCACAGTGTGAAGAGGAGACTCAATGCGCACACCATCTGAAACCACACAACACAGCAGCTGAAACTGCTGGAGATCAGAGTTCCTGCGCTCTGCCGTACACGATCTAACTGTCTTATACACAATATTGACTGAGAATTCAAGAAGACTTGAAACTAGCGATTGAGACCATAAACTCATTATTAAAATGATTACTGAGGTAATACATCAAGTGAGAAGTAGGGCCATTTTCCCATAGCCTTCTATAGAAACTGACTTCTTTTTGCAACCAGTGGAGTTGCCCCCTGCTGGAAATTAGATACAATGCAGGTTTGAGGCACTTCTGCATTGGCTTCACTTTTCAAAAGCTTCGTCCATTATTTTGACAGTCTGTGGCCAAAGTTCACCCCAGTTATGTAAAGGATTATCACGATTGGCTAGATGGTAATTGGTGAAGAATGCTAGTGACTGGGCCTTAACTGTTGGTTTACATTGGCAGGCGCATCAGCACTAGCAACTGCAGAAGAACATCATGTCAGTCACCGATAAGCGATACAATTGCCAATCGGCACAACTCTTGTGAAGAACTCAACTTTCAAGTTAGCCTTTTGAAGGAATATTGGTAGCAGCTACAGCGTTGCATCGTGCCACCGTATGCTGTATCTGACATTAAAGGCTTGTAATAATCCTGCAGTGCATAGGGGACTGACTGTGGTGTTTAGCATGGAGCCAGCTGAGCAGGTAGTTGCTGGTCTGTTGCAGCAAGACGTTGTTGTCTCCTTCATATGTGCAGTTTGGGTCATTGTCATTACGCAGATCACCCAGCCGGTTCACTGAGAAAGAGAGAGAAGTTAGTTAGGTGCGTGTGTGTGTGGGTGTGTGTGTGTGTGTGTGTGTGTGTGTGTGTGTGTGTGTGAGAGACGTACTGGCCAGGTATCCATGTCCACCGCAGGCCTCCCTACACTCCTGAATCCCTCTCTGAGCAATCCACGAGCCCAGCGGTTTACTGGAGCAGCCTATAGCATGGATCTCCCTGCCCATCTCTGCCTGCAATACACACACAGCAGACATATTAGACTATAGTTTGTACAGTATGCGCACTCTGGATATAGACATTCAGATGCAAATCATCGTAACTCACTTGTCTGTCACTCTTCTCCTTCATCATCTGTCCAATCTGGAACTCAACAAAGTTCATGAAGATGGATTTGGAGAAGTGTTCAAGAGCATACGCTGCTGCCAGGTACGGGATCAGACGCCATTGCTGAAACAATATAAACAAATTTCCAAGGAATTTGTGTAAAAATGTGCACCCCTATTATTAAAGGATATGTACACAAATAGCATAAAGCATTACGTGTAGTTGTGGCTTTAGATACCTCCTGTTACTTTGATAAGGTGCTTTGTAATATGCTTAGGTAAATCTGCTTTCAAATCCACTCCCTCCCTCCATCCTGACCTGTAACTGGTACTCCAAAACAGGAATCTCCTCTGTGTTTTTGGGTCCAAACTGTCTCCTGGTGGCTGAGAAGCGGATGGCAATAGTCAGAGCCAGCTTCAGGTTGACCAAAGCCATCCTGGTGATGGACACCCTGCCACCTGACAGGGCACCCAGAGACTCCCCGAAACGCTTGTTGGGGTCCTGAAGGAGAGGAACGTAACAATGGAGAAACATTACAATTCATGAGCAAAAGAAAAAAAAATATAAAAAATAATAATTCCCCACTCGCCCCATACTAGGGCGGTCTTTTTCCTTCCTTCAAGCTTTGGTCCTCTACCAGAGGACTGTTCTCTAAGCCCTTGGTATGCTGTCGCTTGGAATTGCTACATCTATCACAACTGCCTTGTTCTGCTGTTTGTCCACCACATGCCATCATATCCATCACCATTTTATCAGTCTGGAAGTCCCACAGGATCTTAGCTCTTTCACTCTCTGCCACCTTTGGATTGGACCATGTTCGTGGCAGACAGGGACTGCACCACGAGTGGGAAGCGTAAAGGGAGGGGGGGGGGGGGGCTTGTTATTTTTGTTAACAACTGATGATGTAATCCTGGTCACATCACAATCAAGGAACGTGTGTGCTGCCCGGACATTGAACTGAGCTGAGCTGTAGGACTATTATAATATGTAGGCCATATTATATGCTCAGAGAGATTGCTGGTGTAATTGTTGCGGCAGTTTACATCCCACCCTCGGCAAACCCGGGGTTGGCGTGTGACGTCACTCACAGCGTCATCGCAAAACTGCAAACTAAACACCCCAGTGTTGAGTGACCGCTCCATTGACCAGTAGCTGGTGTTTGGCCCACCAATTCTTTTATGGCCCTCATTCATGTATTGAGCCATGTGCCTAATCATCTACTCATCAGGAGCTTCAGTGTTGTGAAGTGCACAACAATATTGAGTAGTGCACCTGTAATTTAACTTTCATTAAATTAGTGCTTTCCACCAGTGGAACTCTTACTAACCTTAAATGGTGTAACGTAGCGGCCATCAGGAGTAACATCTCCCGTCTTATTCAGCAGATTCTCCCGAGGGATCCTCACATTATGAAACAAAGCAAACCTGAAGAGAGAGAGACAGATAAATGATCTTTGGTTACACAGAACACTGGCAACATGTGCCTGGCGCAAAAGCAAGACATACATTGAAATTATAGTAATGCGGTGTGTCTGTTTCAACTTTAATAATTTATTAAGTCGTATCTGTCACCTACCCGTTATCCAGTCCGTTCTGGCCCAGCTTCTTGCCCATGTCTCCAACCAGCACACCAGGCAGAGCTAGCAGGGTCTTGGGATCTCTCAGCTGCAGCACAATGGTTATTGATTTAAAAGTGGATGACCAGTTTGACTTTATACAGTATAACTTATATAGCTTTTCTATTTTCATGTTTTCAGGAATTTTCAGATTGTTGTACCTTGTTGTTTACTCAAAGAAAACTCTTAAAAATCGTCCCACTCCCACCATTTCCACACTACATGCATAAATAAAAATTAAAAATCGTCCTCTCTCACAGAATGTCACACTTTAGACAATTGGAACTACTGGAAAATGCTTTACTTTTCCTCATTTGTATTTTTCACATTTTGAACGGATGGCATATATTCATATACATTTTAGTTTTTTGGTTGGATTATGTGCTCTGCTGATGTGATTGTTTAAACAAACTAAATTACATTTCAGTTCATACTTTACTAAACAAGACTTCATCCGCTTTCAGTGATGCACTTCACTTTACAGCTCAACTTCTTTCATAATGTAATCCTTTTTGGTTTTGGATATTTTTTGAGTACCGAATTACATTGTATGTTTCAGCGTCACACTGCACTTCCAGAGATGGAACAACATTCCGAGTTGAAAACTTGGGTAACGATGAGTTTTCTGAGATGCAGCTGTGTGATAACATTTCCTGACAATGTAACCAGCTGTAACTGGGTCAGGGGTTAAAGGTCAGAGTCTTACCGCCACAACAAAAGAGTGCAGGCCGTGGCACACCTGGTCAGGCGTGTAGAGCTGAGCGAACACCACAGCGTGGGTCGCAGTCTTACCCATGTTCCCCACCCAGAACTTGGCGGCCTCAAAGTCCGGAGAGTTGATCACAAACTCCTACAGAGTAGAAAGGTAAACATAGTAATGATTACAAATTGCCACAACATTACCCTGTACAATCTTAGAAGGTAGACGGACCAGTAAACCAGCAACATTTTACCAGGAAATATTTTACCAGATGAAGGTTTGAGGGCAGAAACATTAATAAAGTGAGCACCAGTGTCTGGTGTGCAAGAACCTTCTAGTAAGTTATATAACAACAAAATTAAGAATGCCATTTCACTAAGTGATGGTCTAAAGCAGTGGTTCCTAACCTGGGGACCAGGCCCATGCACGGGGTCAAAGGATAATACCGTATGTTATGGCCCTGGTGACATGCTGGCACCCAACTTGGGTTTTTTGTTTTGTTTCAAACTGAACCCTTGTTTGTGTTTAAGGTTAGGTGAGCGGTTACCCTTCCCTAGCATCCAACGCACACATTACACTACTGATCACTGACATCACACACAGTAGTTTACTTTATTTAAGTTCTCTTTAATAAACTTTCAGTGCTCAGCATAAGTGAATACACCCATGCTAAAGTTGACAGAACAGAAGAATTAATGCCTTAATTAAAAGAATGAGGAAACATCCAACCCTTGAGGACACCAATTTTCTTTGTGAATGAATAATGTATTGTAAATAAATAAATGTTCTTCCTTACAATACAGGGGGCATAAGTCAGTACACCCCTATGTTAAATTCTCATAGAGGCAGGCATATTTTTATTTTTAAAGGCCAGTTATTTCATGGATCCAGGATACTATGCATCCTGATAAAGTTCCCTTGGTCTTTGGAATCAAAATAGCCCCACATCATCGCATACCCTTCACCATACCTAGAGATTGGCATGGTTTTATTTCAGTTAGCCTAATAGCTGGTTTGATTTGCATTGAGAGATGATCTTATGGAAGTACTCCATTAATAACTTAGCTTCTTCCCCAGAGTCCTATTCTCGCCTTGCAGATTTACCTGGATTGTGGTGGCACCTGGATTGTGGCTGCGCCTGCTGCTGTGGTCCTGCTCGACGCCCTGCTACTTTTATTATTATTTTTGCTTTTATCGCAGTTCTATCTTTTCTCTCTCCCTCGCTGCCCACATAGAGTCAGTTTCTGCTCAAAGTTTCTGCCTGTTAAAAGAGTGTTTTCCCTCCCTGCAGCCACACTGGAGAAATCGCTGTTAGGGGAATTCTCCTACTCTATCTGAAGCCCTGAGATAACTTATGTGATGATTCGCCCCCATAAATAAAATTGACTTGAAAATTTAATGGAGTGTTGTGTGGTGCGTGTCCTGACCTGGGTGGAGGGGTCATATGTTGCTGTGGTCCTCATGGCTCTGGTGTTGCTGCCGTGGCTCAGCTCAGTCAGTCCAAAGCATCCAAACGTCTACAAACAGACACAAATTCAGAGTTCATAGTGATGGAGATTAATATGAATTTCACACCTGAGTAACATGAATCTTAATTTACAAATATATGACCAACTGTGTCCTTAAAATGTTAAGTGATTGGAGTTTTGGGGAAAATAACAATATAAGAATCCAAAGAAAACTGGGGGCTGTTTCACAAAAGCAGAATTTATAAATCCAGGATAACTGATAAAGCGAGGCTTGACCTAGTCTAATCTGTGCAGCCTGGCTTGGTGCGTTTCACGAAGACCAAGCCAGGCTGAGGAGGAGCGACTAGGTCGAGTCAGGATGAAATAATTCAGATAGATGCGCGTTCACGGCAGACCACGATTATTGTACATACTTTACACAGAGTGTGCAGCAGCTTCTTATGTAAGTATGATAATGTGAAACACATTGTTTTTATATAAAAAAAGAAACACGGCCGCTGTAATTAAACAGCAAGAGAAAGCGAGGCAGACGATCGCAAACCGCCTGAATGGGTGTGTTGCCTAAAAATATACATTAACTGACGACTGCTCTGAATTGAAACCATCATTACTAATCATTAGCACAAATTAACAGTTGTACTCTTTGCCTTAAAACTGAGCAGAAGACAATGTTACTCAGGAAATTTACCATGAAGATCAATTTTCTACAACGCTAGAGCATGATGCGTAAATATCTCTTTCACTCTGTTCCTCCCGCTCTCTCTCATGGGCTAAAATGTGAATTACCATGTCATATAAGTCCTATTACAACTGTTCGTTTTTTTGCAAATGACAAGTGACTCTTTGAATGGTTTCAGTTAAGAGCAGTAGTTCGTAAATGTATATTTTTAGACTATTTTTAGTCGGTCTAAAATCTAGAAACTATAAAGATAATTAAGTGATAAATATAATGCACACTATAAACATTAATGTAACAGAGTATATTTATCAGTTATTTTCCCCAAGCTATATATAAGGTCAAAAACCATTGAGGTGTCCTCTCCCTGTTGTTACATGGATGTAGTCTACACTATAGACTAGACTAGTAGTCTACACTATATAGTTACTGGTCCAGTGAACTAAGACTATAATTTGGGAGGATTGTACAATTAGGATATGTTCTTAAAATTGTACAATCCTCCCAAATTATAGTCGTTTAAGAATACAAAAGAAATTAATCAACTAAAATAATGTAAGGTGCATTGGTCCACTATAGAAACACATGTACAGCACTTTCTATATTGCCCTTAGTAACTGACTTCATTTAAAACACATTTGGCAACTGTATCAGCCTTTTCTAATTATCTCAACAACTGCAGTAATATATTCATCAAACTTCTTACAACAATATGAACAGCAGTCTTCATTCATCAATATAACATTAACAATGTCACATGAATAATTATAAAAAATAAAGTTATTATAGTTATAAAAAAATAATAACAGTACTTAAATGAACAGCAATATGTACCTGTTGTATTTTAATGCAGGCTGATAACAATAATGTAAAACCACTGAGTGAATAGAAAAGGCTCCAGGATTAATAAATCCTGGCTGTTAGCCTGGTTGGGACCAGGCTAGCTGTACAGAATAAATCACCATGGTAATTAGGTGCCTCTACTTTTATGAAACCGAGTCAAGGCTAAATTGAGCCAGGATAACTGGTAAATCCTGGTTTAATCCCTTATCTTGGTTTTGTGAAATAGCCCCCTGTATGGCTCACTGTGAACATCATTCAGCACCTGCAGCTTATAAATCAATAGGGGCAGGATGGTGTAAACCTTGTAGACCCTCCCTGTACTGCATTGTCCCGTTAGACAGCCATTGATAAAGCACAGATACACCTAAAAGGTGGAGTTATTGGCAGCGACAAGCTGTTTTGAACACTTACGGTCATGTCTTCAGTGTTTTCAACGTATTTGCTGTGTCTCCCTGATCCGGAGTTGGCAATAGTCGCTCCAAACATCTAAAACACAAGATGTTTTTAGCATCTTTTACTGAGATGAGACAATTACTGAAAGGGGACAAAGTTAAGCAATGCTAGCAGCTATGTGGACATGACATGATAAACCAATAAATAAAGTGTGGGACGGATAAAAAAATGGAGAGAGAACTTTACAATCCATAGATTTCAGAGTCTGCAGTCGATAGCAGCTCTGTGATGTTGTATTTTAAGTGGTGCTTTGAGCTAAATGCTAACATGCTGATGCTCATTACAAATGACAAGTTTCGTTATTTAGGTTGGAGGGCTAGTTGCATATTGGAGAATAGTAATGGGTCAAGTACAGACACTGGAAAGTCAACACTGTAAGATTATCAAAGAAGAAAGTAAATATATAGTATATAATATAGTAAATATAATGCATGCCATTGCTGCCTCTAAGTACATCCCATTATAGTTTGTATTTCTTTCATCCAATGTACACTCACCCCTTTGTTGAGAAAGTACTTGGCCACCAAGGCCCAGTCGTACATGCCCAGGCAATCAGTGAGCGTTATGGACTTCCAGGGGTTAGCCATCACCTCTTCTTTTGTCAGGAAGTCATAGCGGAAGAGCTGCTTTGCCCTGATAATTTTTATCTGAAGCTTTATTTTCTCTATGTACATTATATATATATATAAGGATATGATATATGACAGAGGATGTTACTGTTGTGTTGATACCTGAGGAAGGTCAGCTCTCTCATTTTCTCGAGAGGGACGTCTTCACCGGGCCGACGTGCAAACAGAGGGTCATTCTCAAGTGCCTTGAACAAGTGTTGCTGTAGCACAGTGATAAGAGAAAATGAACAGGATATGTACAGCACAGGAACATTTAGATGACCATAGGGTACCAAACATGTTCTCTTATTACTAAAAAAATGACTTAAAAGGTGCTTGTAGGAAACAGCATTTGAGAAAACAATCCCAAATAGTCGTTTCTCAACTGCTGAGTCCAAGGTCAAGAATGAACACTGAACCCCAGATTTAAAGCCGACATGAAGAGAATAGAGTTGAAGTGCTCAGAAAAAACTACATTCACTGATAATTTGAAGCAGATGATGAAAAGTTCAGAAACGGCTACTAGATGGACCTTGACGTAAGATTGTTTTCTCAACTTGTCAGTGAGTACTAGGTGTTAGGGCTATCGGGGTGTATACGGTATTGTTCAAAAAATTTGCAATACCGATACGGATTCCTAAACGCTACTTTTTTCGATACCAATTTTATAAAATAAAGAATTTTTTACACATTACGGCACACACTCGCGTAACGTAGAGTTTTTCCTGCGTGTCTCTACGATGTGTAACGTTAGACAGCCAATCAGCAGCACTGTTTGATCTTGGTAGAAACATGCTGCATGCTTATTGGCTCACTGACGCTGATGAGATTTACTCCATAGGTTGAAATCGGGGTGTTGAATGACGGGGCATTTTTCGATAATCAATAACGGCTGAGTCACAGGTCGATTCCAGCCTTGGGGATCTTTGTTGCATGTCATACCCCTCTCTTTCTCCCCGTTCCCAATCTGGCAAATAGCCACACAAAAAAGTGACACTCATGTTTAACTATTTAACTTATTACAAATTGCAGATTTAGTCCTACCTACAGATAGCGTTTGATGCTGACAGCTACCTTGAATGCAATGATTTCCTCTCCGTCTAAGAAGCAGAGCATGTCCTTCCAGTTGAAAGAGGCTTTGTTCCTGTAGATATCCAGCGGGCCACTGGGAAAGTCAGCCACTTCATGAGCCATCTTCTTGTGTTTAGACTGAAGGGGTTCACCGTGCAGGGAAATAAGGCACTTTGCTCTTTCTGAGTAAAGAAGAAACAAGGGAGGAACATAAATGAAAGCACTGGGTGTGGGGTTAGGGTTAGGGTTAGGGGTATTCAGATCCTTGGGGTTAGGGGTCGACCGATGCTGTTTTTTCCAGGCCGATACCAATACCGTTTATTAGTAGTTAATGAAACCGATAACCAATATGCATATACAGTGAAAATGAAAATCTTTAAGTCAAAATTAATATTTTGGAATGCTACAAACTCCAACACAAAATGTTGTTTAAATGCTTTGAGCAATGATTTAATAATTGAGAAACTTTCAACATAATCTCCAGTGAAAGAAAGTCAGATGGTGTTGTGGGCGGGACATTAAGTCAGACTCAGTGGTGATTGTTACACAGCAGTTATGGGGCACGTTAAGTTCCCGTAAAGGCAATGCAGATAACTTTTTTATGTGCCCACGTTTAGAGACATCGGACCAGATATGGTACAACTCTGCAGCAGTTAGCTAGTTATATCTAAACTGATAAGTTGCACACTTTATTTTAATCAAAGCAACCCTTGTAGTTCAGCTGCTATCAATACAGAGCAGAGTTCAAGGTTTCATCGGCACCTCTGTGTACCTGCAGCACGGACAGTAAGTTAAAGTTACACAGCAGACTGTTACAACGGAAGACGGCAGATGAAGGGACTGCTAAACCCTGACTTGTCCACTGTCACACATCGCGTTGTTTAATGGCTTACATATGAAAAAGAAGAAGTTAGTGTTTACTAAAGTAGGTCAACCTCTCGAGTCTCAAGTCCTGTCTTTCCACTATTTACTTTACCGTTACACAACGTGTTGATTTAAATGTAGTAAACGCACTAAGGTTAGCATAAAAAAAAGAACTGACGTCTTTGTTGACAGAACGTCATTTACCCTGAGCTGTGTAGTTGTGTCTTACCTTATGGCTCTATGTCAACTACCCTGTAATACCGCCGTAACTAGCTAGCTACTCTTCGACAGTCTCAATGACCTGTGTACAGCTGTCTATGGCTCGAGTCCTGTTTTGTTCCGCCACTAGCAACAAAACCATTTCCTGTCGGTAGCCTTCAAAGTAAGAGCACCATCTCCAAACGTTATTTGGATGCAAAACTTCCTAATTAGACTCTAATCTAGAGTAACAATTGGTGGATGTTATAACAGTTTTATGATTTAAATTAGTGCTACTAGTTAATAGGCATTAACATCAAATAATAAAAACCCTAATAATATGGTTTCCCGTTGAATGTGTCACCTGATTCATTAGGGATAGCTTCAGTGCATGAAGCTATTGTAGGGGGTGGATTGTCATGTGGGTCACTGCCTGGTATGCGGCACTTAAGCAAATGTACTGGCTTAAAATGATCTGGTATGGGCCATTTCTATGGTATAATGTTGATAAGCAAATTGAGACTAATGCATTAAATAAGTATTTTTTTTAGCGGCCCCCAGACAGTTGTTGCTCCTATTTCTGACCAAAAATGCCTTGCTAGAAAGTAAAGGTTACCAACCCCTGTGAGCCTAGCCTACAATAGTATCAGATGTCTTTTGCACACCTGTGACTTTTCGCAGACATTATTCCTTGAAATGTGCATCATTATCCGGGATGACAAATTACAATAGCCTATGCTACACTCCTTAAGTACAAAACGATAATTTGGTGTAGCTATACCCGAAAACACTTTGCCTCTGTTAGCATACCACCGTTGGACACTCACAATTGGCAAATCAATTAGTCTGTTATGTCTGATGTGTGGAGCTGGTATGTCAGGCTATATAATTATTCACACAAGAGGAAAGCTGCGCTTTCAGCAAAGAGACCGTGAGAAGATGTTTTTTTAAACATATTTTTATTATTGGTTTAAACATGGGATAACAAAGCACACAACACAATATAGAGAAGATGTTTTAATTGTCACACGCTATATGAAATTCAAAGAATTTTCATAATTTTTTTTTTACATTTTGTTTTCCAGGTCATTTCAGTGCAACTGTAATTTCGATATTGTTATTTGATTTTTGAGGTGGATTTTCTCCAGAATTCCACAGTAGATATGGACATGTTGGGCATCATTGGAAAGGTGAGGAGCTGTAGTATGTGAATCAGGTGACACATTCAACGGAAAACCATATTTGGCCATTAGGGGGCAGTGCAAAGTCAGGAATCATTGCAATAAAATGGTCAAAATCTTGATTTTTATGCTTACATACACTACCGCTCAAAAGTTTGGGGTCATTTACACATTTCAATTCTACTCCATTACAGACAGAATACCAGCTGATCTGAGTGGGTGGCTAATCTTTAATGCAATATCTACATTACCCATTATCACCAACCATTCATCCAATGTTCCAAAGGCACATTCTGTTTACTAATCTGATATCATTTTAAAAAACTAACTGAGAAAACATTGGAGAACCCTTTTGCAATTATGTAAGCACATAATTTAATCTGAAAACTGCTGCTCTGCTTGAAAAAACAATGTAACTGATCTCAGCTGGTATTCTGTCTGTAATGGATTGGAACGGAAATTTCTAAGTGACCCCAAACTTTTGACTGGTAGTGTATCTCCATAATTGCACACTAGATATGGACATGCTGGGCATCCTTGGAAAGGTGACGACCTGTATTAGGTGCATCAGGTGACACCATATTTGGCCATTTGGGGGCAGTGCAAAGTCAGGAACTTTAGCAATACAATTGTCAAAATGTTGATTTTTGAGGTGGATTTTCTCAATAGTTCCACAGTAGATATAGGTGAGTGTGAGGACGCTAAAGCGAAAATGAAAGTTACTCTGATCTGCAGAGCTGTCATTTAAATACACGAAATAAGAAAGAAAGAAAGAAAGCATAACTAGGCAGAAAAGATTGCAGAACACAAACTCTGTGGACAAGCTGTGTGATCTGCACTGATCTGCAGAATGGCTCGATTTAGCGTTAAACTCTGCCACCCAATGGCTGAAACAGGCATTTTTTAAGGTGGAATCGAAACTTAAAGGTAGTTACACACCAACCAGACGGCCGACCGTCGGCAGAAAAGGCAGTCGGACTGATCAGTCGGGTCCCCGAGGTCCAAAAAGTGCCTCAGAACACACCACAAGAGACGCCGACTTGACCATACGCTCTGCGCGTGCGCAAAACTTAATACATCTCCATAGCAGCAGGTGGCGCTGCTCTGTATTGTTTCCATTAACAGTCTGATTGTTTCCCAGAAAATGAAAACCGGCAGCTGATTGGACAAATGCGTCACATGTTTTTTTTCTCCAGAAATTCATAGCCAGACTGTCATGGCGGCTTGTTCAGAATACGATCTCACATTGTACTAAAATAGTTCAACGAAACGTGTTTCTGAAAACATTTTAATTGAGAAACATGCCATGCAGTTGCTGAATCTGTCTTCATTTCAGATCGGCAAAGGTCAGTTTAAAAGATTTTCATCAGATTTTGAGAGGCTCATCCGCTCGCCATTTCCGGGTGAGTCCCGACTGCCCTGTCTCCGACTGAACATGTCGGGTCGGCCAAAATGAAGGCCGACAGCTCCTCGGACGGACAACGGGATGGAACACACTGAAAAGACTCGAGTCACCGACCTCGCCAGACGGTCCAATGGCCGATAATCAGCTCTGTGTGTCAGCGCCCTTAAGGAGAACTGGAGGCAAACGCAAGAGTGTATGGCTGCTGCCTAGAGACCTCCCGTCTGATGCCATCCCTTCTCATGCCGCTCTTCTCATGCCTCCCGTCTCATGCCTGGGCATGTCCAACGGTAAATTCAGATGTTCAGAATACGAAATTGCTAGTAATTTTCTAAATGGAGTAACGGTTAAGTTAGTGAGCATGATGCAATTAATTGAACGCCGTTTAAACTCTTAAATTAACAACAGCCATACATAGCCTATAGTTGGCAGATTTGTAGATGTTAATGTTGTCTCCCTGATGTTAACGTTTGTTGTTTATTTGATGAAACCTGCGATGACTTTGCATTTTTTTTAATTAATGCTTTATTTGCAGATTCATAACAGTAAAAAAACAGGACAAGCGTAACATAAAAACATATGCCAAGTGAAAAAAATATAGCTCAACAATGAAGCCACCCACATAATACTAAAATGAATACTCTTTTACAATTATAACATATGAGACCACAGAAGAGTAGGCTACAATAAAATGGTTTTCATGCCTCTCATTAGAAGGTGAGCTGATATCTAAAATTTAGATAAGAGGAGGTTAACCAATATTTTATTATAGGCTAAATCTTTTTAATCTTCTATAATTTCAAAAGCTGCAATTATGGATATGAAATTTGACAAGAAAAAATGGGATTAATATAAAATATTGGTTAACCTCCTCCTTTCTGAAATCATAAAACATTTAAAACTGCATCAGCGTTTAACGTTGACGTTTGTTTAAGCCATATTACATGAGAGGGTTTAATTTCGAAGTCCGAAATGCGCATCACTGAAGTATAGGCCTCCTCAAGTGTAATATTGTGATTATACAACAACGGTTACCAACAAAATAAGTGATAATCAATCTGTAATCATATTGTGGAGCAATCCGCTCTTGAAATACAAAACAAAACAAAAACAGACAAGAATTCTAGTCCCTCCCTGTTTAGTCAGCCAGCCAATTTGAGCTAGGCCTATAGCTTTGTAGAGATTGTGGGATTTCCCAAACTGAATAAATCCCACCGGCACATATAAACACAAAACTGCTTTGCTAGCTCCATTGTGTTGTAACTAAGACATCTGCTGAAAAAAGAATTGTATTCATTAGCATGATTGCCATACTGCAATGAGGCATGAGACGGGAGGCATGACACGGGAGGTCTCCAGGCTGCAGTCATACCCAACTCGGTGAATGTGGAGCCAAGTTCAGCGTCGTATATTCAATTCAATTCAATTCAATTTTATTTATAGTGTCAAATCATAACAGGAATTATCTCAGGACACTTTACAGGTAGAGTAGGTCTAGACCACACTCTGTAATTTACAAGGACCCAACAATTCCAGTGATTCCCCCAAGAGCATGCATGAAGTAAGTGCGACAGTGGCAAGGAAAAACTCCCTTTTAGGAAGAAACCTCGGACAGACCCAGGCTCTTGGTAGGCGGTGTCTGACGGTGTCGGTTGAGGGTATGATGAACAATGGCAATAATAGTCACAATAAAGATATTGTAATAGTTGTAATAGTTTGTGGTGTCGTAGAGCACAGCAGGGCGTAACAGGGCGTGGCAGGGCGTCGACATAGCAAGTCGAAGCCGGGCATTGCAGTGCGTAGCACGGTGTAATAGGGCAGGAGGTACCCCGGTAGTCTAGAACTATAACCGCATAAGTAAGAGCTGCAGGGAAGGGGAGATAGGGAGGCTGTGTTCCGTGCTACACACCCGCCCCCGCCGGTCTAGGCGAGCGCTGCAACTCCTCACTCCCTAACTATAAGCTTTATCGAAGAGGACAGTTTTAAGTTTACTCTTAAAGGTGGTGACGGTGTCTGCCTCCCGAACCCAGACTGGGAGCTGGTTCCACAGGAGAGGAGCCTGATAGCTAAATGCTCTGGCTCCCATTCTACTTTTAGAGACTCTAGGAACCACAAGTAACTCTGCATTCTGGGAGCGCAGTGCTCTAGTGGGACAATAAGGTACTATGAGCTCTTCAAGATATGATGGTGCTTGACTATTTAGAGCTTTGTAGGTCAGGAGAAGGATTTTAAATTCAATCCTGGATTTTACAGGAAGCCAATGCAGAGAAGCCAACACAGGAGAAATATGATCTCCCCTCTTAGTTCAAGTCAGAACACGCGCTGCAGCATTATGGATCAGCTGGAGAGTCCTAAGAGTTTTATTTGAGCATCCTAATAATAGGAAATTACAATAGTCCAGCCTGGAAGTAACAAATGCATGGACTAGTTTTTCAGCATCGTTTTGAGACAGAATGTTCCTAATTTTGGCAATGTTAGGAAGGTGAAAAAAGTCTGTTTTAGAGGTTTGTTTTAAGTGGGCGTTAAAGGATATATCCTGATCCAAAAATAACTCCTAGATTTCTGGTAGTAGAACTGGAGGCCATGGCAATGCCATCTAGAGTAATTATATCTTGGGATAATGATGTTCGGAGGTGTTTAGGGCCTAGCACAATAACTTCAGTTTTGTTTGAGTTTAACATCAGGAAATTGTAGGTCATCCATGATTTGATATCTCTAATGCATACTTGAAGTTTAGCTAACTGACTGGTTTCGTCTGGCTTGATTGATAAGTATAATTGGGTGTCATCCGCATAACAGTGAAAGTTAATTGAGTGTTTCCTAATAATATTGCCTAGAGGAAGCATATACAAGGAGAACATAATTGTTCCGAGCATTGAGCCTTGAGGAACGCCATGGCTAACTTTAGCGTACTTGGAGGATTTATCCAGTGCCCGCCCCGCTGATTATAAATGTTAAATCGGCCAAAATGAAGGCCAACGGCCCCTCGGACGGACGACAGCACGGAACACACCGAACAGACTCAAGTCACCGACCTCGCCAGCCTGTCCAACGGCCAATTATCGGCTTGGTCTGTCTCGGGCTTAAGAGTGTAAGGTCTAAGACAGCCCAGCATGTTTTCCTAAAATGGAGCAAATGTAGGCTACAAGGAATAGTTTTTATAAGAGATTGACAGATTGTGTTTTCCAGTTTAATCTTTCTTCTCTAATCAAAATCAGAACCACCAACTGATTACAAAAGCAGTTATCGGTTCCTACAGCCTTTATCCAAATAAAATATATTATATTAAAAAAATATAAGATGTTAAGCAGGGCTCAACATTAAGGCTTTTTCGCTTGTCCAGGACCAGTGGATTTTTTTGTCGGGCAAGTGGAAGAGAAATTTACTTGCCCCACTGGACAAGTTAAAACTCAAACAAAATAAAATGCCATGTTATGTGCCACTCATTACGTCTATGTTACAGATTTTAAATTAATACATTTTTTTCCCCTCAATCCGTCGAACCAGCATCCAACTCAGAATGCTTTGATTGGCCAATCTTGTCAGGGTTTTGGTATTTTGTTCTGTCTTATTGTGGTAGTCTTGTTTTTCTGTTATGTTCTGTTTCCTTTTTTGTTTTGTAGTCTGTCTTGTCTCCCTTGCCTTGTCTAGTGTACGTCTTGTCTTTGTTTGTTTCCCGCCTTTTTTGATTGTTCTGCCCCACCCTGATTTGTTCCACCTGTTGTATCACCTGTCCCTTGTTAGTGTTCATTACCCTGTGTATTTAGTCTCTCTGTTTTCACTTGTTGGATTCTTACTCTCTGTTAGTGTGGTTCATGTCGTGTTGTGCGCTGCCTGTAGTGTTTTTCCTAGTTGGAATAAATCTCAGTTTGAACTGCATTTGGGTCCAAACTTTCTCCACACTGTGACAGAAGAATCCGACCAAAGATGGACCCAGCAGTTGTCAAGTTTGTACCACTTTTTCACCCCATGGACTCTGGGGGAAAATTTATGATGGACTTTTTTCACGGTGTTCATGAGGATGATCCTGCCTTCGCTAGGCATCTAATGGAGGTGCGTTGGCAGGCTATGGCGAGGGAATTCGGCCTCCCTGTCTCCAGGCCTGTTTTTCCTCCAAGGCCTCAGATGACCAGTGTTCCAGAGATTTCCAGTGTTCCAGAGCTTTCCAGTGTTCCAGAGCGGGAATTCAGCCCTCCAGAGCTTCAGCAGCTAACCAGCCCTCCTGTGTCCAAGCCTGTCAGCCTTCGAGTGCTTGATGACTCTCCCACCAGCCTGCCTGTTTCTTGGCCTACTAGCTTCATAGCTACAGGATCTCTGTTCCTGACCCAGCCTGCCTGCTTCCCCAGAACTTTTTTCTGTTTGCTCAACTACTTCCTGTCTAGCGGGCACCCCCAACAGCAAGCAGTCCTTTGAAGGGACCCACCTGGCTATAGACAGAGGAAGGGAAAACATGGCTCCCATTGCCATGCCCTGCATCAACCTCTTGTCGGACCAGAGCCTGAGCTGACCAGTGTATCTGAGCCTGAGCTGACCAGTGTATCTGAGCCTGAGCTGACCAGTGTTCCAGAGCTGACCAGTGTTCCAGAGCGGACCTGACCCCGTGCTGTTCAGCGGACCTGACCCCGTGGTGTCCAGCAGTCCCGAGTCCATGCTGACCAGTGTTACTGTTCCTGAGTCTACCAGTGTTCCAGAGCTGACCAGTGTTCCAGAGTGGACCTGACCCCGTGCTGTCCAGCGGACCTGACCCCGTGCTGTCCAGCAGTCCCGAGTCCATGCTAACCAGTGTTACTGTTCCTGAGTCTACCAGTGTTCCAGAGTCTGAGTTCACCATTGTTCCTGAGCTGACGTGCAGCCTTCCAGAACCTCTGCTGACGTGCAGCCTTCCAGAACGTCTGCTGACGTGCAGCCTTCCAGAACCTCTGCTGACGTGCCTCTCTGTTCCCTGTCCCGAGTGGCCTCTCTGTTTTCCCCAAGGCCTCTCCGGCCCTCTGTTTCCCCCAGGCCCTTTTGCTACTGGTGCCCATGGTCCCCAGTTCCCACAGTCCTCAGTCCCCAAGCCCCGTTGACTTTGGTTCCTCCCATTTTTTTCTGTTTGTTTTTGGATCTCCCATAATACCAATATAGTACAGTTAGTTGCAGTAAATATCATGTCATTGTAATAAACACACACACCATCAAAACAACGCGCTGGTTTTCACTCAACCAACCCTGGATCACAATGTTTTAATCAGTAACACACCAAAGCACACCTTGTGCATCATTGTAGGTCTAATGTTGACAGATTTTCCAACAAGAAAATGTATATAACAATGCATTTTTATTTCACATTGTGACCTATTACTCTCAAATTGTGTGTTGACATGGTCAATGGGTAAGAAGTCACGTGATTAGTATAAACCGGTAAAGTCACACGACAGAGCATGTTAGCCCAAGGAAATCTCACATTAAAAGTCAAACACAAAATAAGGACAACATAGAAATAAACAATCAGAAAAATACATACAAATCATCTTTCAACGTCTTAATCTTTACGCGAAGCAGCCTATCCCATCATTCATCAGGGTAAATACAAACTCGCCCAAACTGAAGACCACCGGCAGCACTCTCTACACACCTGAGCACAATTCACAGACTGTATTGTGACTTAGGCTATGAATCATTTGAACTCTGCCAGCAGTTGAGTCAACATTAGCTGTGCTAAGTCTGGAAATAACTGTTGTGGACGCCATTTTAGGCAGCAGTGGCAGTAGACCAGTAACTCCCGTGTTCAGTGAAATGACCATTGAGCCATCTTCTAACCGTATAGAACTGGGAACTATATTCTCAGAAAAGCAAAGCACTGCTACTTCTGCTACTTGGGCGGAGTGATAGGCTTTGCAGCACCTGAGAAGCCCCGAGCAGATCAGCAATGCTTCGCTTTGCTTTCTGAGAATATAGTTCCCAGTTTGTATACGGTTAGAAGATGGCTGTGTCTCATGTGACCTTGTTATTTGTACACGCTGTGACTATACAAATCACAACATGGAAATAGGAATATGTTGGCGTTATGTTGTCACTTATTGGGAGCAGTAGGCTAGTTGGAACCGATTACCTTCAGGATCTGTGCTAGGCTAAGCTACCGGTGGAACCGCCTGACAGAGTTACAACACGCACGGAGATGAGAAGGGTATGTATGGACTTATCTAACTCTGGGGGATACGGTGAAAGTCCCAATAAGTCGGCGTGTTCCTTTAAAGGGAGACACTTTATAAGCCACTTGGGGTTTCTTTTCTTCCTTGCACATGTTTTTATGATGGATTGGTTATTATTTACAAATTATTTTTTTTACATTATTATTTTTAGTTTACATTGGAACAAATTTAAAAACCTTGTACCTTTTATACTGGCATGTTTCTTGAAGGCACTGGATCCATGACATTGTTTGATAGGTTATGGCAATATAATACAGTTGTTGCTCATCAGAACCAATCTCCCGTCATGTTTTTTACCTATCAAACCCCTCATCCAACATGTAGAAAGATGAGAGTGAAATTTTCTGCCAGGTATCAAAAAATGTTACTTTTGCTCATTATTCTCATTCTCAGGAATGAGATGACTATTGGAATCTTCAGTGACAATTTCATCAGGGTTGTCATCGAGATGGTCATTGGGATTTCCACTGACATTGCCATTGGGATTGTCATTGGGACTAGGATTACCACCATCTGCATTTTCGTCGGGAATATTGGCGCTGGGGACGTTCCTGCCATCTGGGTCTTGTCCCTGCATCTCATGTTCACGAATAGTCCTAAGATGTTTTCTGCAGAGTTTTTTTGCTCTTTTTTTTGCTATTTTTCTTAGCTTGTCTTTCAAAAGACTGCTCACCTCCTCTGACAGAAGACCTTCATAAACCCATCTGTAGTAGGGAGGGCAGCACAGGTTGTATCGAGACACAGAGCTCCTTTTCCACATACTCCATCTAATACCCCAGGCTTTTATAAAATCAAAGATGATCCAAAGCAAAAGAATTCCAGAGAGTACACTGAAACCAATGACCTAGAAAAGAAACAAAGGATAATAAGTCGCTGTAAAATGTGTAAAAGCATATTGTATAACAAAATGGAAATCATAAAGTAAAGTACTTTTATAGTGCTTTAACATTATCTTCTCAAGTACATTATTGTAAATGTTACTTTTCCACTTATGCTTTAATATGCATTTGTAAGACTGTAGAATTGGGCCCTTTAAGACATTCTTCACTTTTTCATAATGTTAATGATGGAACCGTTCTTGCTTTCAGGGAATATCAAATAGTTTTGATATTATTTAAATGACAATGTTTTAACGTATTTATTATTTACAAGTACAAATTGTACTGCACTGGCTGAAGCTGGCAGAAAAACTGCATTTTATCATGTTTTAACCCCCACAGATTTCACTTGATGAAGTCCCAATAATAACATTGTACTCTCAAAACTAAAATGATTTTGTGGCATTTTTTTGCCAGATCTCTTGCTTCAACTGAAATCCTTTGATTGTACTGGTTCTCTTCTCTTTTTGTCTTTGTCTGACCAAGTTTCAGATACACATAGAAAAACATGCAGTCCAAATGGAGCACACTTCAGCTTGAAATATATTTAGGTAAGACAATATCGCGACTCATAATAATGTGACTTCATTGTTGAAATATTACAAACTATAACTTTGTTTTTATATTTTACCTTTTGTAGATTTATCAACCTTGACACTGTTATGTTATAGTTTTTCCTTTAGGCCTATTGGGATTTATTTTCTCTTCTAATACACATTTGCTCTTGAAATCTCAGATGTTTTCTTGTGTTTCTCTGGTGAAAGTTGTAGTACCAGTATCATTTGGAATCATTTGTCCTAAACTCAGTTTAATCAGCCCAAAATGATTATAGCGTATATAGGAAGTTAGTTATGTAGTTAATAGTTTATATCTGCTGACAACATTTATATTACTAAAAGGATTCTCCATGTTTAAAATGTGCAATAAAACACGTTTTTGTGTTCATTACTAATTTCTGAATAATAATGCAAACATGTTGCAGTTCTTTACATTTAACTTATTAGATTGCTGTGTGTCACTTACACGTGATTCATTCTTATAATCGGCTTCGATGAGTGTCTCCTCGTAGGTCAGATTTTTCTTGCAAGGAATCCCAGTCTGGGAGCTTTTGAGGTTTGTTTGCAGGCAGAAGTACCAATCTCCATCAAACAGAACCGTGGACGCCCAAACAGCGGTCAGAAAAAGATATTTCATCCAAAACTTCACAAAAGAGGTGCAGAAATTGTTGACACAATATTTACAACAAAGACAAAACATCCCCATTTGGTAGACGGACTCAATTAAGGTGACAATCGAGGTGAGGATCAAAGGAGGGGCAGCCACGAACACTACATCATGTGGACCTGGTCTGCATGAGCAAAGAAAATCCATATCGAATAAGTACTGCAGAGTGAAGAAGAGGGCGATGAGCAGGAAAATACCCACAGACTTTGTAATGATTTTCATAAATTCTTGAGGAACTTCACCGAGGTGGTGTAACATTCTGGCTGAAAATGCTGAGTTCAATGTTGAGTTCTGGTATTTTATAGGATGATGTTACAACGCAGTCTTCCTTTGCTCTTGGTAGCTATGTTTGTCCTCTCAGTGCAAAAACATCAAATAATTGTGTGGGGAAATGATCTGTCCTCTTAACAGTCAAGTGAAGAGGTGTCAGCCACAGCAACAGGAAATGTTAAGATTGTCTGTGGCATTTACTTTGTCTGCAAAGCATGCTCATGTGTTACCCACAATGTGCCAGCCCTTTCATAACAATGATACAACATGCTTTCACTTTTCATTTCCACTGTTAGTTTGATTTAATCCTGTCTGTCATTCAGAGAACAGTTGTAGGTCTACCTGTTGCGGAGCATTATCATTCTTACCTGTAATCTCTTATTTATCTTTATTTTAAGGTCTTGATATTTTTGCTTTAACATAATGTGAGCTTGAGTGGGAGAGCATGAGACGGGAGGTCTTCAGGCTGCAGACATACCCGACTCGGCGAACGTGGAGTCAAGTTCAGCGTTGTATATTTTTATACAATATTAACCCCACCTTTTATCCCCAAAGGGGTATATTATTCATATGCAGTGATAAATAAAATGTAGGTTAACACTGAATGAGCATTCTTGTGTTTATTGTTATGTGTATCACTAGGCTTTTGTTTTGTGAACCAAACCTATGGAGGGATGGTGGTAACTAACACTTAATATATTTGGTACCCCTAAAATCGCATTTGGCCCCAGCCTGGCCCCTCCATTTGAAATGGTCTAGAACCGCCACTGCATAAAAAATAAATGTCATTATACTGTTTAAAGGTCCCATGGCATGAACATTTCACTTGATGAAGTCCCAATAATAACATTGTACTCTCAAAACTAAAATGATTTTGTGGCATTTTTTTGCCAGATCTCTTGCTTCAACTGAAATCCTTTGATTGTACTGGTTCTCTTCTCTTTTTGTCTTTGTCTGACCAAGTTTCAGATACACATAGAAAAACATGCAGTCCAAATGGAGCACACTTCAGCTTGAAATATATTTAGGTAAGACAATATCGCGACTCATAATAATGTGACTTCATTGTTGAAATATTACAAACTATAACTTTGTTTTTATATTTTACCTTTTGTAGATTTATCAACCTTGACACTGTTATGTTATAGTTTTTCCTTTAGGCCTATTGGGATTTATTTTCTCTTCTAATACACATTTGCTCTTGAAATCTCAGATGTTTTCTTGTGTTTCTCTGGTGAGAGTTGTAGTACCAGTATCATTTGGAATCATTTGTCCTAAACTCAGTTTAATCAGCCCAAAATGATTATAGCGTATATAGGTAGTTATATAGTTAATAGTTTATATCTGCTGATATTTATATTACTAAAAGAATTCTCCATGTATAAAATGTGTAATAACAAAATTGTTAATTACTAATTTCTTAATAATAATGCAAACATGTTGCAGTTCTTTACATTTAACTTATTAGATTGCTGTGTGTCACTTACACGTGATTCATTCTTATAATCGGCTTCGATGAGTGTCTCCTCGTAGGTCAGATTTTTCTTGCAAGGAATCCCAGTCTGGGAGCTTTTGAGGTTTGTTTGCAGGCAGAAGTACCAATCTCCATCAAACAGAACCGTGGACGCCCAAACAGCGGTCAGAAAAAGATATTTCATCCAAAACTTCACAAAAGAGGTGCAGAAATTGTTGACACAATATTTACAGCAACGACAAAACATCCCCATTTGGTAGACGGACTCAATTAAGGTGACAATCAAGGTGAGGATCAAAGGAGGGGCAGCCACGAACACTACATCATGTGGACCTGGTCTGCATGAGCAAAGAAAATCCATATCGAATAAGTACTGCAGAGTGAAGAAGAGGGCGATGAGCAGGAAAATACCCACAGACTTTGTAATGATTTTCATCAATCCTTGAGGAACTTCACCGAGGTGGTGTAACATTGTGGCCGAAAATGCTGAGTTCAATATTGAGTTCTGGTTTTCTATAGGATGATGTTACAACGCAGTCTTCCTTTGCTCTTGGTAGCTATGTTTGTCCTCTCAGTGCAAAAACATCAAATAATTGTGTGGGGAAATGATCTGTCCTCTTAACAGTCAAGTGAAGAGGTGTCAGCCACAGCAACAGGAAATGTTAAGATTGTCTGTGGCATTTACTTTGTCTGCAAAGCATGCTCATGTGTTACCCACAATGTGCCAGCCCTTTCATAACAATGATACAACATGCTTTCACTTTTCATTTCCACTGTTAGTTTGATTTAATCCTGTCTGTCATTCAGAGAACAGTTGTAGGTCTACCTGTTGCGGAGCATTATCATTCTTACCTGTAATCTCTTATTTATCTTTATTTTAAGGTCTTGATATTTTTCTTTTTTTTTTTCTTTTTTTTTTAACATAATGTGAGCTTGAGCGGGAGAGCATGAGACGGGAGGTCTTCAGGCTGCAGACATACCCGACTCGGCGAACGTGGAGTCAAGTTCAGCGTTGTATATTTTTATACAATATTAACCCCACCTTTTATCCCCAAAGGGGTATATTATTCATATGCAGTGATAAATAAAATGTAGGTTAACACTGAATGAGCATTCTTGTGTTTATTGTTATATGTGTATCGCTAGGCTTTTGTTTTGTGAACCAAACCTATGGAGGGATGGTGGTAACTAACACTTAATATATTTGGTACCCCTAAAATCGCATTTGGCCCCAGCCTGGCCCCTCCATTTGAAATGGTCTAGAACCGCCACTGCATAAAAAATAAATATGTCATTATACTGTTTAAAGGTCCCATGGCATGAAAATTTCACTTTATGAGTTTTTTTTACAATAATATGAGTTCCCCCAGCCTGCTTTTGGTCCCCCAGTGGCTAGAAATGGCGATAGGTGTAAACCGAGCCCTGGGTATCCTGCTCTGCCTTTGAGAAAATGAAAGCTCAGATGGGCCGATCTGGAATCTTCTCCTTATGAGGTCATAAGGGGAAAGGTTACCTGCTGACAAAAGTTACTTTGACAAAAGAAAAAGGTTTGCAACTAATCATACATATTATTAGCAATGCAAAAAACAAAAACGGTTGATGTCACCATAGGATTCATAACCATGGGTGATGTAAGAGTCTAAGACAGCCCAGCATGTTTTCCTAAAATGGAGCAAATGTAGGCTACAAGGAATAGTTTTTATAAGAGATTGACAGATTGTGTTTTCCAGTTTAATCTTTCTTCTCTAATCAGAATCAGAACCACCAACTGATTACAAAAGCAGTTATCGGTTCCTACAGCCTTTTTCCAATTACATAAAATATATTATATTTAAAAAAATATGAGATGTTAAGCAGGACTCGACATTAAGGTTTGTCCGCTTGTCCGGGACAAGTGGATTTTTTTGTAGGGCAAGTGGAAGAGAAACTTACTTTCCCCACTGCACAAGTTACAACTCAAACAAAATAAAATGCCATGTTACTTCACGTTATGTGCCACTCATTACGTCTATGTTACAGATTTGAATTGAATACATTTTTTACATATTTTCCCCACAATCCGTCGAACCAGCGTCCAACTCAGAATGCTTTGATTGGCCAATCTAGGGTATATTTTGTTCTGTTATTTGATTTTTCTTTTGTCCTTTACTTTGTTGTTACATATTAAACTGTAATCATACTCTATGTTAAAGGGAGACACTTTATAAGCCACTTGGGGTTCCTTGTCTTCCTTGCACATGTTTTTATGATGGATTGGTTATTATGTACAAATTATTTTTGATGTGCTACATGAAGCAAAAACAAAAATACAATATTGGCCTGCAAAATGTAGGGGAATAATACCAATATAGTACAGTTAGTTGCAGTAAATATCATGTCATTGTAATAAACACACACACACACCATCAAAACAACGTGCTGGTTTTCACTCAACCAACCCTGGATCACAATGTTTTAATCAGTAACACACCAAAGCACACCTTGTGCATCATTGTAGGTCTAATGTTGACAGATTTTCCTTCCTCCTTAAAACATTTTCAATGTTTACTTTGGAAAGAATATAAAAACCTAGCATTGCTCCATAAAAACACGACAGTGTACCTTTTATACTGGCTTGTTTCTTGAAGACACTGGATCAGTGGCATTGCTTGATAGGTTATAGCAATATAATACATCAGAATCAAAAACAAAAAGTTAATGTCAAGCCCTGTTAAGTGACCCATTCTCTGTTTTTTGCAACATAGTTGTGAAAAAGTCTTACACATTGTAGAAAAAGCCTTAACACTGTTTAAACCGACTTTCAAAAACCCAGAATCCCAGAACAAGTGTATCTCCACATCTCCATCTCAAAAGACACAAATAAACCCCCTTTTACATCTTCATGAAAACTATTAGCGTTGCTTTGCATTTTCCATTGGCAGTTCTATGCTGCCCTCTGCTGGACAATACACTTAATCTTCTAAAAATAATCATAACGTAGCATTGAAAATTCATGTCACAATGACAAACAATTCATTAGTTCGGTAATTGAAGACAAAAGTTAAACAATTATCTTTAACATGTTTTATTATTTTTTTTATGACAGTAAAAGCAAGAAAATGTATATAACAATGCATTTTTATTTCACATTATGACCTATTACTCTCAAATTGTGTGTTTACATGGTCAATGGGTAAGAAGTCACCTGATTAGTATAAACCGGTAAAGTCACACGACAGAGCATGTTAGCCCAAGGAAATCTCACATTAAAAGTCAAACACAAAATAAGGACAACATAGAAATAAACAATCAGAAAAATACATACAAATCATCTTTCAACGTCTTAATCTTTACGCGAAGCAGCCTATCCCATCATTCATCAGGGTAAATACAAACTCGCCCAAACTGAAGACCACCGGCAGCACTCTCTACACACCTGAGCACAATTCACACAGACTGTATTGTGACTTAGGCTATGAATCATTTGAACTCTGCCAGCAGTTGAGTCAACATTAGCTGTGCTAAGTCTGGAAATAACTGTTGTGGACGCCATTTTAGGCAGCAGTGGCAGTAGACCAGTAACTCCCGTGTTCAGTGAAATGACCATTGAGCCATCTTCTAACCGTATATAAACTGGGAACTATATTCTCAGAAAAGCAAAGCAGTGCTACTTCTGCTACTTGGGCGGAGTGATAGGCTTTGCAGCACCTGAGAAGCCCCGAGCAGATCAGCAATGCTTCGCTTTGCTTTCTGAGAATATAGTTCCCAGTTTGTATACGGTTAGAAGATGGCTGTGTCTCATGTGACCTTGTTATTTGTACACGCTGTGACTATACAAATCACAACATGGAAATAGGAATATGTTGGCGTTATGTTGTCACTTATTGGGAGCAGTAGGCTAGTTGGAACCGATTACCTTCAGGATCTGTGCTAGGCTAAGCTACCGGTGGAACCGCCTGACAGAGTTACAACACGCACGGAGATGAGAAGGGTATGTATGGACTTATCTAACTCTGGGGGATACGGTGAAAGTCCCAATAAGTCGGCGTGTTCCTTTAAAGGGAGACACTTTATAAGCCACTTGGGGTTTCTTTTCTTCCTTGCACATGTTTTTATGATGGATTGGTTATTATTTACAAATTATTTTTTTTACATTATTATTTTTAGTTTACATTGGAACAAATTTAAAAACCTATCATTGCTCCATGTTCCTGCCATAAAAACACGACAGTGTACCTTTTATACTGGCATGTTTCTTGAAGGCACTGGATCCATGACATTGTTTGATAGGTTATGGCAATATAATACAGTTGTTGCTCATCAGAACCAATCTCCCGTCATGTTTTTTACCTATCAAACCCCTCATCCAACATGTAGAAAGATGAGAGTGAAATTTTCTGCCAGGTATCAAAAATGTTACTTTGCTCATTATTCTCATTCTCAGGAATGAGATGACTATTGGAATCTTCAGTGACAATTTCATCAGGGTTGTCATCGAGATGGTCATTGGGATTTCCACTGACATTGCCATTGGGATTGTCATTGGGATTAGGATTACCACCATCTGCATTTTCGTCGGGAATATTGGCGCGGGTGCCATCTGGGTCTTGTCCCTGCATCTCATGTTCACGAATAGTCCTAAGATGTTTTCTGCAGAGTTTTTCTGCTCTTTCTTTTGCTATTTGTCTTAGCTCGTCTTTCAAAAGACTGCTCACCTCCTCTGACAGAAGACCTTCATAAACCCATCTGTAGTAGGGAGGGCAGCACAGGTTGTATCGAGACACAGAGCTCCTTTTCCACATACTCCATCTAATACCCCAGGCTTTTATAAAATCAAAGATGATCCAAAGCAAAAGAATTCCAGAGAGTACACTGAAACCAATGACCTAGAAAAGAAACAAAGGATAATAAGTCGCTGTAAAATGTGTAAAAGCATATTGTATAACAAAATGGAAATCATAAAGTAAAGTACTTTTATAGTGCTTTAACATTATCTTCTCAAGTACATTATTGTAAATGTTACTTTTCCACTTATGCTTTAATATGCATTTGTGACTGTAGAATTGGGCCCTTTAAGACATTCTTCACTTTTTTCATAATGTTAATGATGGAACCGGTCTTGCTTTTAGGGAATATCAAATAGTTTTGATATTATTTAAATGACAATGTTTTAACGTATTTATTATTTACAAGTACAAATTGTACTGCACTGGCTGAAGCTGGCAGAAAAACTGCATTTTATCATGTTTTAACCCCCACAGATTTCACTTGATGAAGTCCCAATAATAACATTGTACTCTCAAAACTAAAATGATTTTGTGGCATTTTTTTGCCAGATCTCTTGCTTCAACTGAAATCCTTTGATTGTACTGGTTCTCTTCTCTTTTTGTCTTTGTCTGACCAAGTTTCAGATACACATAGAAAAACATGCAGTCCAAATGGAGCACACTTCAGCTTGAAATATATTTAGGTAAGACAATATCGCGACTCATAATAACGTGACTTCATTGTTGAAATATTACAAACTATAACTTTGTTTTTATATTTTACCTTTTGTAGATTTATCAACCTTGACACTGTTATGTTATAGTTTTTCCTTTAGGCCTATTGGGATTTATTTTCTCTTCTAATACACATTTGCTCTTGAAATCTCAGATGTTTTCTTGTGTTTCTCTGGTGAAAGTTGTAGTACCAGTATCATTTGGAATCATTTGTCCTAAACTCAGTTTAATCAGCCCAAAATGATTATAGCGTATATAGGTAGTTATGTAGTTAATAGTATCTGCTGACAACATTTATATTACTAAAAGGATTCTCCATGTTTAAAATGTGCAATAAAACACGTTTTTTGTGTTCATTACTAATTTCTGAATGATAATGCAAAAATGTTGCAGCTCCTCACATTTAACTTATTAGATTGCTGTGTGTCACTTACACGTGATTCATTCTTATAATCGGCTTCGATGAGTGTCTCCTCGTAGGTCAGATTTTTTCTTGCAAGGAATCCCAGTCTGGGAGCTTTTGAGTTTTGTTTGCAGGCAGAAGTACCAATCTCCATCCAACAGAACCGTGGACGCCCAAACAGCGGTCAGAAAAAAGATATTTCATCCAAAACTTCACAAAAGAGGTGCAGAAATTGTTGACACAATATTTACAGCAAAGACAAAACATCCCCATTTGGTAGACGGACTCAATTAAGGTGACAATCGAGGTGAGGATCAAAGGAGGGGCAGCCATGAACACTACATCATGTGGACCTGGTCTGCATGAGCAAAGAAAATCCATATCGAATAAGTACTGCAGAATGAAGAAGAGGGCGATGAGCAGGAAAAATACCCACAGACTTTGTAATGATTTTCATCAATTCTTGAGGAACGTCACCGAGGTGGTGTACCATGCTGGCAGAAAAATGACTGAGTGTAGAACAAATAGTTCAAATCTGATTATCTATAGGATGATGTTACAATGCAGTGTTCTTTTGCTTCACCAAATTCCTCTGTGTTGATATGTTTGTCCTCTGTAGTGCAAAAAAGATCAAATATTTTGCTCTGTCCTCAGAGCAAAATATCCTGAAATGTCCTAACAGTTGAGTGAAGATGTGTCAGCCACAAGAACAGCAAATCTTAAGATCTGTCCGCTGCCTTTTCCTTTGTCTGCACAGCATGCTCATGTTGTTTTGTTTGCCAGCCCTTTTATCATGATGGTATACTATGCTTTCACTTTCAATTCAATTCTGTTCAATTTTATTTACAGTATACTATCAAATCACGAGTTATCTCAAGACACTTTACAGATAGAGTAGGTCTAGACCACACTCTATAATTTACAAAGACCCAACAATTCCAGTAATTCCCCCAAGAGCAAGCATTTAGTGGCGAGGAAAAACTTCCTTTTAGGGAGAAACCTGGGACAGACCCAGGCTCTTGGTAGGCGGTGTCTGACGGTGCCGGTTGGGGGGTGTGATGAACAGTGGCAATAATAGTTACAATAACAATAATGGAACTATGACTAGAAATAGTAGTTGGAGTAGTTGATGGCGTAGCAGTACACTGCCATTGTGCAGTAAGTTTGATTTTTACTGTATGTGTCTTTCAGAGTAAAAACATGAAGGCCTACACATTTTACCACATTGTGCGAACACTTTAATAACAATGGTACAATATGCTTTGATGAGAGTCCAGGTCTGAAGATATCTACATGGGAATATTGAGTCCTACTCATAGTGCCCCCTACTTGTAACAGGAAGTCAGCCTCATGTGACAAACATCATCTGATTGACATGAAATTTAAATTGTGTGGTCCACACTTGACATAGAGCAACATAATTCATGTTTATTGTGTGTTGTCTAACAGCGTGGCAGCCATTCTGTGTGTTTAGCCATTAAACAGAAAATTGGTGCAATACATTGTATCCATCTCCCTCGTATCCATCTCCCCCGCACTCTGCTTTGATTATCGTGCAAATCCACGGCCATGGATGTCCCGCCAATACTACCCCCAGACATGCCAGGAGGTGCGAGGGCCTGTTCATTGCTGCATGCAACTTATAATTATTATAGTTGTTTTTTTCATATTATTGTGTATGTAATGCTTAGGCCTACACTTGAATAACAATTGAATGTGTTCCTGTCCCAGTGTGGTTTTGGGGTTCATGTGAGTCATCCATCCTGTGTTTAATGATTCTTTATAGTATAATAGAGCTCTTAAGCTAATTAGACTAGTATCATACGAGGCCAAGACACTTGGATCATAATAAAAAAATGATACATAAGGTAAATAGTCAGAAACTGTCCCACTCTACCAGTATTTACCCCTATAATTATTTTATTTTTTTTTAGATCTCGGGCTTCATTAAACATTCAGGGCTGTAGCTTCGTACGCCCATGCCTAACAACGCCACTGGCCCTCAATTATTTTGCTCAAACATTTCTTAACCATGTTGGTGATATGCTACTTCAGTGCAAAACAAACAAATATTACTGGTACCATTACAGAAAATTGCAGTTGAACATTTACTCTAACATCCAAGAATTCACGTTATAGACACCACTGACTATCACTGTAAAAATTTGAAAATGCATTTTTCGGTAGAAAATGCTTGTGTATGCTGAAGAGCTAAATTGCTAAAACTAAACTGGATTGCTAGTTTAAATCTGTAAGATGAAGGTAAGGTAGTGAGAATAGTTGGAAAAGTGGGAATGGTTTTAATTAGTTTGAATTTCGTTGACAAGTTAAATATCTTTATGTTTATTTTGGTTCCCTATTAGCTGCTAACAATGTAGCAGCTACTCTTCCTGGGGTCCACATAAAATAATCACAACATCTACATAAAACACAGCCTGTTCTCATGAACCATTGAAAGTTTGTCAGACATACGTAGGTACTACATGTATGTCATTACATAAGTCCTGACATTTTGTCCATACAAACAATGGCATGATTCGTA
This sequence comes from Sander vitreus, assembly GCF_031162955.1. Classification (NCBI taxonomy): domain Eukaryota; kingdom Metazoa; phylum Chordata; class Actinopteri; order Perciformes; family Percidae; genus Sander; species Sander vitreus. Next base: position 17,108,453 of record NC_135873.1, on the reverse strand, counting down.
TTCTTTGTTGGAACTAGAGTTGAACTATAAGCACATTTATTTGAAAGAGTAGGTCCACCTCAAGTTTTCTGTTAACATGCAGTGGCTGTTGTGTGTTTCTGTTCATGCAGTGTCATCCTAAGCTTCCTGTAAGGATACAGTTATCTTCTAGGGCTTTTATACTCAAAAACTAGGTCCATGATTAATTGCCTGTAAACACAGTCACTTTTGAGGCTTTAATCCTGGTTTTCCTGTTATGACAAAATTACCAACTTGGAGCTTTATTTTGAAAATAAGACATGACACTGCAGGGTAAATCCAGACAGCTACCTAGACTATCTGTCCAATCTGAGTTTTCTGTTGCACGACTAAAACAACTTTGAACGTACACATGTTCCACCAAAGCAAGTTCCTTTCCGAGACTATTTTGCAGCGGCACCGTGGCTCTGTCCGGCGTTCAGCGCCGCCCATGACGATTGTCCTGGGGCAAATCTCCAAACTGCCATTTATCTCAAAAATCTTAGAAAAAACTGTTGCTGCACAGGTTCATAATCATCTCATCAACAATAACCTCTATGAACAGTTTCAATCTGGTTTTCGTCCTCTCCACAGCACAGAAACAGCACTAGTCAAGGTCACCAATGACTATGAGGGTTAAAAACGGAACACAGTCCCTTAACTGCCCAGGTGTTTGTGCAACAGCCGACTGTTTCCTGCATCAAGCATCAGCACAAAGCACAGTCCCTTTGTCTCTTTTCCTCTGCTGACTCAGGTTTTCTCACCATACTCATCCTCCTTGATTTGACTGCTGCCTTTGATACCATCTCTCACAATATCCTCTTGGACCGTCTAGCCTCCATTGGTGTCATCAATACATCACTCAAATGGTTCACATCTTACCTCTCTGGCCATACTCAGTTTGTACAACTTAAAAATGTTCAGTCACAACCCTCCCCAGTTCCCAGTGGTGTTCCCCAGGGCTCAGTCCTGGGGCCCCTCCTTTTTATAATTTACTTACTTCCTCTAGGTTTCATTTTCAGGAAATACAATATTCAATTTTACTGCTACGCGGATGACACCCAGCTCTACTTGTTCACCAAACCCACTTCCATGCTCCCTCCGTCTTCCCTGTTTGACTGTTTGGATGAAGTTAAAACCTGGTTCACTCATAACTTCCTCAAACTAAACAATTTCTGTTACAAAACAGAAATTCTCCTTGTTGACTCCAAATCCACTCTAGCAAAATGTCCCAATTTTTCACTCCTCATCAACAATTCCAAAGTCCCCTCTTCCACTCAGGTCAAGAGCCTCGGTGTCGTCCTCGATTGCACACTTTCTTTTTAAAAACACATCAATGATCTCACCCGGTCTGCTTATTTTCACTTACGCACCATACACCGACTTCGTCCATCACTTACACCCAATAATACTGCTACTCTCATCCATGCTCTTGTCACTTCCCGTATTGATTATTGTAACTCCCTCCTCTCTGGTTTACCCTACAAGTCCATCCATGAACTCCAATTGGTCCAAAACTCAGCTGCCTGTATTATCACCAGAACCCCAACAACTGAACACGTTCCTCCACTCCTTAAACAACTGCACTGGCTCCCTGTCCAATACCATATTGACTTTAAGATTCTGCTTCTCACCTTCAAAGCCCTCGATAATCTCACTCCTCCATACCTCTCTGAACTCCTTCAGCCCTACACTCCGTCCCGAACACTCCAATCGTCCTCTTCCTCACTGCTGTTCACTCCTTCTGCCCGCCTGTCCACAATGGGGTTTAGAGCCTTCAGCCATTCTGCTCCTTGCCTTTGGAACTCCCTCCCGCTATCCATCCGTACCATAGAGTTTCTACCCACCTTTAAAACCTCCCTCAAAACCCACCTTTTCCGAAAGGCCTACCCCACATGACTACACTCCATCAATATAATGGATAGATTGCTTTATTTTAATTTTCTATCTCAATCTTTTAAATGTGTTTTGTTTTAATTTTACTATGTTTGCCTTTTTAACTGTATTTTTGCTTGTTTTAACTGTAAGGTGTCCTTGAGTGCTATGAAAGGCGCCCATAAATAAAATGTATTATTATTATTATTCTTATTATTATTATTATTATTATTAATGTGATTGGTTTAAATAAATGCCAATAAACCAGAGCACCTGCTGTGTGTACTAGCCAGGCCCTCCTTAAAGCACTGTGGAGGAAGGTCTGGCAATGCGAGACTACAGTCAGGTCCATAAATATTGGGACATCGACACAATTCTAATCTTTTTGGCTCTATACACCACCACAATGGAGTTGAAATGAAACGAACAAGATGTGCTTTAACTGCAGACTCTCAGCTTTAATTTGAGGGTATTTACATCCAAATCAGGTGAACGGTGTAGGAATTACAACAGTTTGTATATGTGCCTCCCACTTTTTAAGGGACCAAAAGTAATGGGACAGATTAACAATCATAAATCAAACTTTCACTTTTTAATACTTGGTTGCAAATCCTTTTCAGTACAGCCTGAGTCTGGATGCATAGACATCACCAGACGCTGGGTTTCATCCCTGGTGATGCTCTGCCAGGCCTCTACTGCAGTTCCTGCTTGTTCTTGGGGCATTTTCCCTTCAGTTTTGTCTTCAGCAAGTGAAATGCATGCTCAATCGGATTCAGGTCAGGTGATTGACTTGGCCATTGCATAACATTCCACTTATTTCCCTTAAAAAAACTCTTTGGTTGCTTTCGCAGTATGCTTCGGGTCATTTTCCATCTGCACTGTGAAGCGCCGTCCAATGAGTTCTGAAGCATTTGGCTGAATATGAGCAGATAATATTGCCCTGAAACACTTCAGAATTCATCCTGCTGCTTTTGTCAGCAGTCACATCATCAATAAATACAAGAGAACCAGTTCCATTGGCAGCCATACATGTCCCACGCCATGACACTACCACCACCATACTTCACTGATGAGGTGGTATGCTTTGGATCATGAGCAGTTCCTTTCCTTCTCCATACTCTTCTCTTCCCATCACTCTGGTACAAGTTGATCTTTGTCTCATCTGTCCATAGGATGTTGTTCCAGAAATGTGAAGGCTTTTTTAGATGTTGTTTGGCAAACTCTAATCTGGCCTTCCTGTTTTTGAGGCTCACCAATGGTTTACATCTTGTAGTGAACCCTCTGTATTCACTCTGGTGAAGTCTTCTCTTGATTGTTGACTTTGACACACATACACCTACCTCCTGGAGAGTGTTCTTGATCTGGCCAACTGTTGTGAAGGGTGTTTTCTTCACCAGGGAAAGTATTCTTCGGTCATCCACCACAGTTGTTTTCTGTGGTCTTCCGGGTCTTTTGGTGTTGCTGAGCTCACCGCTGCGTTCTTTCTTTTTTAAGAATGTTTTCTTAAATTTGTTTTCTTGATTTGGCCACACCTAATGTTTTTTGCTATCTTTCTGATGGGTTTGTTTAGATTTTTTCAGCCTAATGATGGCTTGCTTCACTGATAGTGACAGCTCTTTGGATCTCATATTGAGAGTTGACAGCAACATATTCCAAATGCAAATAGCACACTTGAAATGAACTCTGGACCTTTTATCTGCTCCTTGTAAATGGGATAATGAGGGAATAACACACACCTGGCCATGGAACAGCTGAGCAGCCAATTGTCCCATTACTTTTGGTCCCTTAGAAAGTGGGAGGCACATATACAAACTGTTGTAATTCCTACACTGTTCACCTGATTTGGATGTAAATACCCCTCAAATTAAAGCTGAAAGTCTGCAGTTAAAGCACATCTTGTTCGTTTCATTTCAACTCCATTGTGGTGGTGTATAGAGCCAAAAAGATTAGAATTGTGTCAATGTCCCAATATTTATGGACCTGACTGTAGTTAAGGCATGGCTGCTGTTAAGGCATGGCTGTTGTTATGATAAACATTTAAAACGTGTGTGGACGTGTATGTGTCCTGAGCCACGTTAAGGACCGCCTGCTGGACTGTGAGTAGAACTACATTTGTTTTGGATGTATTGTCATACATATGTGACTACAGTTCAGCAGAAGAAAATGTTGTGACATCCAGCTTTTGACATCTGAAAGGCAGCCCATAAGTGAACTGGACATTTCAGGGTCTGTGGGTCTTACGGGGGAAAAAAAGTTGAATAGTAGCAGTAATGTCCTTAATGTATTTTTTTATAGCTGAACAGAAAAAGAAAAGAATGTAGCCTGGTATGTATCATGCCCATGCTTGAATGTTATGCAGGTAGTGTATCACAATCATTCCTTTGTGGGGCGTATTCATGATATTGGCTGAAAAGACAGTAATCGACAATTACCATGGAAATCAAATTAAATATAGCCTTGTCAGACAATGCTCATAGTAAATACTTTGCACACACAATAATTACTTAGGTGAAACTATATTACAAGTGTTTTGCACCAAACCATGCACTCATTCATTGAAAACTTGTTGTGTACAAGGCTAAATGCACAATATCAAACCGCATGTTATTAACTACTGTTGCTTATATAGCCTACTTCTATTAGTCCAGGTTTATTAAGTTATATATTTGTTTTACTGTTTTGTGTATATATTTCTCCATTTATTTATTATGAGGGCTTTTTATTTTTCATCTAACACGCTCCCCATGCTTCTATATTTTTGATGCATTTACTTTTACTTCTGGTCTGTCTTGATTACTTTCTTCAAAAGGACAAGCAAACAAAATGAAATTGCAAAAAACAAAATTAGACCGTGATTTGAATTTGGTTTTCTTATTTTTCGTTTGGAAACAACAACAAAACAAACAGACCACCTGACTTTCTTTTTTGTTAAAAAATCCAAAAACCCACGTGACTTCCATTTTTCGTTTTAAACGTTAAAACACATTGAATACAGACTTTTATATTCTTCAATTTAAAAGGAATAACAATAAAAGTAATTGCCAAAAAGCAAAAACAGGCCATTTTTCTATTGGTTTTATGTGTTTTAATTCTGACACCAGAAACGTTTTTTCCGTTTTTTGTTTTGAAACTAAAATTGGGTTTAAATTGGGACATGTACTGTGTAGCTGATGCAATGATGAAAACATGTTTGTGCTCTTTGGAAACATCACAGTAAATACTTAACCTTTCATGCATCTTTTTGCTGTACGTTTTATACCTCCTGTTTCATAAAATGAAATGCGATCAGATCTCGATCCATGATGAAGTTGCTAGTCGTTTCTGCATCATGTTCAGTGATACGAAATCCTGCGTTGCCGCAGAAATGACAGGAAGACCTCATCCGTCTGTAGGACACAAGCAAGCAAGCAAAATAATGGTGCTATTTTTGATGTATTCTTCATAAAACAAGTGTTGTTTTAACCACCACTAGCAGTAAAAGAAGTACTCAGATATCAGAATCAGAATCAGAAAAGCATTATTGCCAAGTACGTTTTTTACACATACAAGGAATGTGTTTTGGTGCTGTAGGTGCGCGTCACACAATCTCTAAATACAAGAAGGCTAAGAGAATCAAGTGCCAGAATATAACAATATAATTTAAACATATATACACAGTATGTATTAAAAAGAAAAGTAAGTACAGTGGGATGTAGAGCCAGAGGTGGAGTGTGGAGAGTGTCAGGATGGGTTCCGGGCCTTGTTGAAAAGGCTAGTGACGGATGGGAAAAAACTGTTCTTTTGGTCCTGATGGACCTCAGCCTCCTGCCAGAGGGGAGTGACTCAAAGAGTTTGTTGCCGGGGTGGGAGGGATCAGCCACAATCTTTCCAGCACTCTTCAGAGTCCTGGTGGCGTAAAGGTCCTGGAGCGGCAGCAGATTGCAGCCAATCACCTTCTCTGCAGACCGAATGACACGCTGCAGCCTGCTCTTGTCCTTGGCTGTGCTAGCAGCGTACCAGATGGTGATGGAGGATGTGAGGATGGACTCAATAATGGCTGTGTAAAAGTGCACCATCATTGTCTTTGGCAGGTTGAATTTCTCCAGCTGCCGCAGAAAGTACATCTTCTGTTGTGTTTTCTTGATAAGGGAGCTGATGTTCAGATCCCACTTGAGGTCCTGGGAGATGAAAGTTCCCAGGAAGCGGAAAGACTCCACGGTGTCAATTGTGGAGTCACAGAGGGTGATGGGGCCAGGTGGGGCGGAGTTCTTCCTGAAGTCCACAAGCATCTCCACTGTCTTTAGAGCATTGAGCTCTAGATTGTTTTGATTGCACCAGGTCACCAGGTGGTCAGCCTCCGATCTGTAGGCAGACTCGTCACCATCAAAGATGAGTCCGATGAGGGAGGTGTCGTCCGCGAACTTTAGAAGTTTGAAGGACTGGTGACTGGAGGTGCAGCTGTTAGTGTACAGGGAGCTGAAATCCACAAACAAGATCCTGGCGTAGATTTTTAGATCAGTTTCTGTGAGGACAGCTGTATACCAACACGTACCACAAAGAGGTACAACAATGGCAAGCCCTGGTTTACAGCAAAACTCAGACAGCTAAGGCTGGTGAAGGAAGAGCCGTTTAGGAGTGGAGACAAAAAATCCTGGAATCGCCCCTGACCTCACTGGAGACATATGCAGGCCTGCTTCAAGTCCTCCACCATCTTCCCTGTCCCCATAAAAACAAGGATTACAGGACTAAATGACTACAGACCTGTCACCCTGACCTCTGTGGTTATGAAGTCTTTTGAGAGACTTGTTCTGGCTCACCTCAAAACCCTCACCACTCCTAGACCCCTGCAGTTCGCCTATAGAGCCAAGACAATGCTTGGCTCTTTATTTCATCCTCCAGCACCTGGACGCCTCAGGAATATATGCCAGGATCCTGTTTGTGGACTTCAGCTCTGCCTTCAACACCATCCTAACTGCTCTGCTACAAGACAAGCTGACTCAGTTACATGTGCCTGACTCCACCTGCAGGTGGATCACAGACTTCCTGTCTGACCAGAAGCTGCCCGTGAAGGTGGGAAAACACATCTCTGACTCTCTGACCATCAGCACTGGTTCCCCTCAAGGCTGATTCTTTTCCCCTCTGTTCTTCTCCCTGTACACCAACAGCTGCACCTCCCGTCACCAGTTGGTCAAGCTCCTGAAGTTCGCTGCCGACACTAGACTCATTGGACTCATCTCTGGTGGGGCTGAGTGATTGACCACTTGGTGACTTGGTGTAGTCAGAACAACTTGGAGCTAAACGCTCTGAAGACAGTGGAGATGGTTGTGGACTTAGGAAAGACGCAACCCCAACCTGCTCCCATCACCCTGGGTGACTTCAGAATCAACACTTTGGAGTACCTCCCCGGGCTCAATCATCTCCCAGGACCTCAAGTGGTTCAGCTCCCCCATCAAAAAAGCCCAGCAGAGGATGTACTTCTTGCGACAGCTGACAAAGTTCAACCTGTCAAAGACAATGATGGTGCACTTCTACACTGCCGTCATTGATTCCAGCCTCACCTGCTCCATCACCATCTGGTACGCTGCTGCCACTGCTGAGGACAAGGGCAGATTGCAGCGTATCGTCCGCTCTGCTGAGAAAGTGATTGGCTGCAATCTGCCCTCTTTCCAGGACCTGTGTGCCTCCAGGACACTGACGGGGGCAGGAAAGATTGTGGCCGATCCCTCTCCCCTGGTCACAATCCATCAGGACCAAAACATCCTGCCATAAAAACTTCTTTTTTTTTCTCCGCTTCTTCCACTCTGCAGTCAGCCTCACCAACAACGCCCCAGACCCCCACTGATATTGACTCTCTTTACATGGTAATAATATAACATTATTAGGTAACTACCACTGGTAATAAGTATGTAATTATAGAGAAACTACAGATGAACTACGAGGTAAAACCTCAAGTATTACTCGTCAATTCAACAAAGTACCCTGTTTTGACCGATTTAGGATGATTATAACTCAGATAAAACTGTGTACTTCCTTAGAAAATACGCAACTAATCCTTAGAAATTCCCCCTCAATTACCCAGCAATAAAATGTACAGGGTTTATTTAGTAACAACCCAAGTTTTATTGTGTACTTTCTATTAATTCAGATAGTACTTTCTTATTAATTACCTTCTTATTAGTTATTGTTCATGGCTGTATTAGCTTTATTTGATTTACCTTAGAAAATATGAAAAATTGCATCAGTACTTACCTGATGGTATGTTCTTGTAGATGTGTTTACAATTTACTCAATACGTGAGTTCAAACAACTCATTAAATAAGTTAAAACTGGACTGTAAAAGTAAGTTGTGTTCGTTCCCAATGTATTCATGTTTATTACACAGAAACTACCAGAAGCATAATGTAAAGTGCTACCGAGTAATCCATTACAAGTTATATGGTAATATCCTGTTAATAACCTGGGAACAAACAAGACTTCCTTTTACAGTCCAGTTTCAACTTATTTAATGGGTAAATATTAATGTTTTTCATAGTTATGTTGTGGAACCTATATGGTACACAATTTTATCTGAGTTATTACCATCATAAAACGATCAGAATTACAAGGTACTTTGTTGACTGGACGAGTAATACTTTGGGTTTTACCTCGTACTTCAGCTGTAGTTTCTTTATATATTTTTTGCCTACTTATTACCAGTGGTAATTACCTAATAATGTAATATTATTACCATAAAACTAACAGGTAAATACTTGGTAATTAGGGAGCTGTAAAAGGAAGGGTTACCAAACTATGATTTGTTCGTCTTTCCACTTTTCCAACCATCACAACTCTAGTTTTGGTTGAAATAAACACATAGTTTATAGCTCTACATGTGAAAATATGTTGGCTCTATACACCCTAAAGTATTGTTTTTAAATGGAGTCTGTGGGTTTAGGGGTAGTGATTTCAGAGCTGTTTCCGGTTAAACAAATTGGATTTTTATTCTTTAAAAAAGGTCTATTTCTGTACAGATCATTTCCATAATGTTGTCAGACACTTATTATAACAACCTGAGCCTGTCAGTTACAAAAACTGCACTTTTAGTGGACGAAATTGATGATGCACATTTGCCCTATAGGATTGCATTGTAACCCAGTTTCGCGGCTGCTGGTCACAGAGTTCACACTTAAAACTGGACCAATTTCAAAGTTGGTGTTCCCATCAGTCACTTACACACAAAAACATAGGAAAATGGGGTCCAGGTTAAAAAAAAACAAAGTTACCTTTAATGTGTAAGCATCATTGTACTGTAATGCTGCAACTGGTATAGGGGTAATTCTAACTACTTTATGAAAATGCATCATCATTTATTATATTTTGTATTATTAATCTGAATCTGTGAAGTAACTAAAGCTTTAAAATAAAAGTGAGTGAAAAGTTAGCTTTAACAATTCAAAATGTTGCTGTACAATTATTTGTCTCTAATAAATGTGATTAACAATATAATGCTCTCATTCTGTCAAATGTTTAAATATTTATTTATTTATTACTTTTTTAAACAAATTAAAGTTTTGAATGAATTCCAGGATACATTTTGGTAATATCACTGTTAGGTGACCCAGATAATGTAATAACCGGTATACAGGCTATGAAGTAAACCACGACTCATTATTATTATAAAACATTTTCTCTAACTGTATCCCCCTTTTGTCATTTTTGTTGTAATGAATAGGGTCAAGTACCAACAACTAGCATAGCTTTAGCTCAACAGTCCAATAATTACTTATATAATTACAATTTGGCATTTCTAAACAAAATCAACAATTACCATCAACAGTCTTACCTCTGAAGAGCTTAGCTAATGTTAGCTATTTATTACGGTTAAACAAATAAACCGTGATTAAGTAAAAAACTTGACAATTAGACAATTATGTAATAATTGTTACAGGCCTGTGAAAAGTACAATATTTGCCTTTGAAAATGTAGGGTAATAATATCAATATACATGTAGTACAGATGCAGTAAATATGTCATTGTATCCACGCACACACCATCAAAACAACACTGGTTTTCACTGAACCAGCACTGAATCACAATGGCATAGTTTTCCTGTTTGTTGACCTACTAAACTGCATACATAGAGAGCTATAGACTTATATCAGGGAATCTCTTTGTACACATGTTAAAAATCATGCTAAGATGTGAATAAGTAAAATGGATAGCAAATAACCAAACCATTATAAAAATTAAAGATGCCCTGTGGAGTTTTTGTCAACAAAGTTGGATTTAAAATTCAGTGTTTCATAACCCACTGGGTCGTGCTAACATAGTACCGTTTTTGCTTATCAGAATTAATCTCCCTTCATGGATTTTTCTACACAACCCCCTCCTCTAACAAGTAGAAATATGAGAGGGAAATGTTCTGCCAGGTATCAAAAATATTAATGGGAAATTCGTTGGCATTGCCATTGGGATTTTCATTGGGGTTGCCATTCGGATTGACATTGCCATTGAGATTGCCATTGGGATTTTCAATGGCATTTTCATTGGGATTTTCATTGGGATTGACATTGAGATTTTCATTGGGATTGACATTGAGATTGCCATTAGGAGTTTCATCGGGGTTACCGTTCAGATTGCCATTGACATTTCCATTGAGATTGCCTTTGTGATTTTTATTGGCATTGTCATTAGGATTCTCATTCAGATTGCCATTGGGATTGTCATTGTGATTGCCATTGGGATTGTCATTGTGATTGCCATTGGGATTTTCATTGGCATTGGTGACGTTCCTGCCATCTGGGTATTGTTCTTGCAGCTCGTGATTATAAATAATCCTAACATGTTTATCACAGAGTTTCTTAGCTCTTTTTTCCGCTATTATTTTTAGCTCCTTTTTTATATGGCTGCTCACCGCCTCTGACAGAAGATCTTCATAAACCCATTTGTAGTACGGAGGGCAGCACAGGTTGCAGGACACAGAGCTGCTTTGACACCATCTGATAAAGGCTTTTAAAAAATCAACGGAGTTCCAAAGCAAAAACGTTCCAGCGATAACAGCAAAACCCCAGTCCTAGAAAAGAAACAAAGGTAAATATGTGAAAAATTATACTACTGTATGTCACTGTAAGATGTTGTTGTGTAAAGCCATTATGTAAAGTACTTGCTTCTCAAGTACAGTACTATAATAATTGTTACTTGTCTTTTTTCCACTTTTCTGCTTTTATAGCCACAACATGCATTTATAAGACTGTAGAATTAAGCCCTTTAATATGCTTAACTTTTTCATAATGTTAATGACAAAATCGGTTTTGCTTTTTTGGAGATACCAAATAGTTTGAATATTATTGAAATGTAAATGTTTAACACTATGTTTTTTTTTTTATTACAAATTGTACTGCACTGGCTCAAAAATGCACAAACAGTGTTTACATGTGTTTAATCCCCATGGATTTGATGTTTTAATAGTCACAATAACAACATTGTTATTTACTTTTAAAAAAAATTTTTTTGTTTTGTTTGTTTTAACCAGATGTCTTGCTAGTTGTAATAGTATGATTTTACGTTTCTTTTTTTGGGTTAAGGCATTGCATGACAAAGTATGTCAAGATTACATACATAAAAATGCAGTCCTAACAAAAGTATTTTGCCAAAGAAACAGCCCATTTGAGCTTTAAATAGCAACCTTTTCTGGAAGTACTAGGATTTTAATATCACAATGTCACAAGTCTGGGTGTGCTATCATGCTGATTTGAGTATGTTCTAAATGTATAATTGACCAACCAGATTGCCTTGGCGGATGTACTTACGTACTACTTACCTTGTAGAACTTTCCACTGTGAATTTACAGTAATATACAGGCAGCAGCTTCGCCAGTACACAACTGTTTACTTACAGTACGCATACTGTTTTTAAAGTTTAAGGTATTTTAATGTAAATAGACATACAGTTTCTTACTGTATTATTTGAATTTACAGTAAAATACTGGCTGCAGTGTAATTCCCGCCTTTTCCTATATTTTCCCAAGATGTATTCTGTAATCTCGAACATTCACAGGTAGTGCTGTAATATTATTTTCTCCCAGAATGCATTGCCATTTACAGTGTGATCCTCTATAACATTAAAACATTAAGATACTGTGAGATTTTTAGCTGTAACTTTACATCAAATGTTTACAGTGTATATTTACTTTTCCTTAAAGTGCTCATTATGCTAATTTTCAGGTTCATAATTGTATTTAGAGGTTATATCAGAATAGGTTTACATGGTTTACACCATATTTTTCTTGTATTGCACATTGCTGCAGCTCCTCTTTTCACCCTGTGTGTTGAGCTCTCTGTTTTAGCTACAGAGTGAGACCTCTCACTTCTGTTCCATCTTTGTTGGGAGTCGCACATGAGCAGTACCTAGGTAAGGACTACTAGCCAGTCAGGAGCAGAGTATGAGGGCGTGCCCTGACAGTACCTAGGTAAGGACTACTAGCCAGTCAGAAGTATGAGGGCGTGCCCTGCTAGCAGCTAGGCGAGCATTATAACGTGTGTTACAAAGTGATGCACGTTTGTCTCTGAAGTAAAGGCTGGACTACAATAGAGCTGTTTGGAGCAGTTTGTGAACAGTGTTTTCTGTTGGAGTCCCTTTGGGGTGGACTTTGGGCTTTTTCACTTTGTAAACCTATAACATACACAAAAAAGATATATATATATATATATATATATATATATATATATATATATATATATATATATATATATATATATAACACAATAAAGGAAAGAGGAAAAAGCCAAAAAGCATAATATGAGCACTTTAAGACATTCTGAAATGATTATTGGTATATTATCTTGTATTAGATTAAAAATATATATATCTGTATATCGTGAATTAATATAATATATAATAAATATTATGTGACCAGTGAATATTATTATATTATAATATAATAATCAACTCACATTTTTTAACTGACCTTGCCTTTAAAATTACTACTTATTCTTGTAGTATGTCTTTTTCTCAAAGTTATGACTTTATTTCATAGAGCACTTTAATATTTGGATTTTTTTCTCTTAAAACAGAAATTTACTTTTGAAACATCAGATAATTTTTCTTGGGAGAAAGTACGATTTGCAGTACCACTGACATCTGAAAAACAAAACAGTTAAACTCAGTTTTATCCGTCCAGACTTGTAGTTGGGATTTTTATCTGCATTACTGACAACATTTACCTTAACAATTCTCTATACAGTGTAAATATATATTATAATAACAAAAACATTTTCATGTTTAAGTACTCATTTCTGAATGATAATGCCAAAACTTTTGCAATTGTTTACATTTAGCTTATTAGATTACTGTGTGTCACTTACACGTGATTCATTCTTATAATTGGCTTCGATGAGTGTCTCCTCGTAGGTCAGATTTTTCTTGCAAGGAATCCCAGTCTGGGAGCTTTTGAGGCAGAAGTACCAATCTCCATCAAACAGAACCGTGGACGCCCAAACAGCGGTCAGAAAAAGATATTTCATCCAAAACTTCACAAAAGAGGTGCAGAAATTGTTGACACAATATTTACAGCAACGACAAAACATCCCCATTTGGTAGACGGACTCAATTAAGGTGACAATCAAGGTGAGGATCAAAGGAGGGGCAGCCACGAACACTACATCATGTGGACCTGGTCTGCATGAGCAAAGAAAATCCATATCGAATAAGTACTGCAGAGTGAAGAAGAGGGCGATGAGCAGGAAAATACCCACAGACTTTGTAATGATTTTCATCAATCCTTGAGGAACTTCACCGAGGTGGTGTAACATTCTGGCCGAAAATGCTGAGTTCAATGTTGAGTTCTGGTATTTTATAGGATGATGTTACAACGCAGTCTTCCTTTGCTCTTGGTAGCTATGTTTGTCCTCTCAGTGCAAAAACATTAAATAATTGTGTGGGGAAATGATCTGTCCTCTTAACAGTCAAGTGAAGAGGTGTCAGCCACAGCAACAGGAAATGTTAAGATTGTCTGTGGCATTTACTTTGTCTGCAAAGCATGCTCATGTGTTACCCACAATGTGCCAGCCCTTTCATAACAATGATACAACATGCTTTCACTCTTCATTTCCACTGTTAGTTTGATTTAATCCTGTCTGTCATTCAGAGAACAGTTGTAGGTCTACCTGTTGCGGTGCATTATCATTCATTGTAATCTCTTATTTGTCTTTATTTTAAGGTCTTGATATTTTGCTTGTTTTTGTTGTTGTTTTTCTAAATTCAGGAGAACATGTAACGTGAGCTTGAAACATTTAGATCTGTCCGAGTACTTCTATTCAGTCTGTTGGGGGGTTTCCTCCTCTGTGTCCCCCCTTTTGGGACAATGTGTCTGACTCCAAATAAGAGACCTATATATCCCCGCGCATTCGTTAAATTGGAATTACATTGATCCTAAGCAAGAGCCAAATAAGACGATAAGATAAAGTCAAATACGTTTGTATTTGACTTTATCTTATCGTCTTATTTGGCTCACGTATGTATTTGACTTTATCTTATCGTCTTATTTGGCTCACGTATGTATTTGACTTTATCTTATCGTCTTATTTGGCTCTTGCTTAGGATCAATGTAATTCCAATTTAACGAATGCGCAGGGATATATAGGTCTTTTATTTGGAGTCAGACACATTGTCCCAAAAGGGGGGACACAGAGGAGGAAAATCCCAATAAGTCTTGACTAGATGCCTGGAAAAAAAGTCACAGCAGTTCCATAAATTGCAGCCTTGCAAAGCTCGGCTTGCTTAGTCCTTTTTTTAAATCATACCAAAACGTCTGCATACTTATCTCCACGTCAGACACTGAGCTCACCCTCATAGCTTGCTCTGACCTAAAGCTTTGAAAACAAACTGGGCCTTTGCAGTAGAGATGAGTTTACACTTTGATTCCTTTATGTGCCTTATTTTTTGTATCTAGCACCATCGTCAGACTCTTGAGGGGAACTGCATCATGTTTTTTTTTTTCATTAAAAGGGAGCCCTTATGGTACCTTATCATGTTTAATCTGGGCATACATTTTTTAACAACATGGGGGGTTATTGTCTTCGTATTTTAAAATTCAGATAACCAAATGGTCTAAATGTGATGGGTACGAGTAATTGTATTAATTCTTCAGTTTTGCACTGTGTTGAACCCTGCTGACAGGAAAACAATCACACAAAATACAACAAAAAGATTCAAGATTGTTATACATTTTTCTTTTTCGTTCTATTAGTGTCCACTGCTAATGCTAACTATTAGCATTAGCAATGGACACTAATAGAATATAGCAGCACTTTCTACAGTCAAAATTCGCAGATAAAGGCTTTTAAACCAAATACTACATAACCCGAAATGTTTCAGGAGTAATGTGACCCGAAATTGGGTAGAATTTAACAACATTGGCAGCCAAGATGACATCTTCTACTGCCTTTCGCATGTAGCTACATGGGACCACCTCAGTGGCTTGAAAAAAAAGACTCCAGCAGTTCCTGCCTAGAGCAGATGACCAAGGCCGGCTAGATGTTACATGACACACAGTGTTGAAACCGGAGCGTTCAGAACAGTTGGAAATCTGAACATTT
The DNA here is from genome assembly GCF_031162955.1 of Sander vitreus. Classification (NCBI taxonomy): domain Eukaryota; kingdom Metazoa; phylum Chordata; class Actinopteri; order Perciformes; family Percidae; genus Sander; species Sander vitreus. Next base: position 17,093,028 of record NC_135873.1, on the reverse strand, counting down.
TAGCTCACATGGATTTCTCTGAAATACGTTTACCTCATTATTTGAAGTTTTGACAACGTCTAACATGAAAATCCAATATTATAACAGTATAGATATGACACAAAATACGGAAAAGCATAATAGGTCACAACATTGCTTTGCATGCTAACATTTGCTTATAAGCATGTAACACAAAGTACAGCTGAGGCTGATGGGAATGCCATTAGATTTGCAGGTAAAATAGTGGCGCTAGGAAAGGTCAGGGGAATAAAATATATGATCACCAAAGTGGTGGGCCGAGTGACCATCAGACTAACGTTGCTTTTCAGTTAGCTAAAAGCGTGGCTAATAAGATTTACAAACATGTATGATAATTTATACTTTTCAGAAATGTGTCTTCCTATCCACAAATACCACCCAACATGAATGACATTTGTCGATTGTATTGAAGGCTATATCGACAACGTTTTACTTCCGGGATTGTTCAGACTAAAACAACCTTTGAACGTACACCATGTTCCACCAAAACAAGTTCCTTCCCGAGGCTATTTTGCAGAGGCACCATTGTGTTGTCCGGCGCTTAGCGCAATTGTGATTGGTTTAAAGAGATGCCAATAAACCAGAGCACGTTTTTCTCCCATCCCGGAATGCTGTGTGGACTAGCCAGACCCTCCTCCGCAGAGCTGGGGAGGAAGGTCTGGCAATGCAAGACTACTTGTATTGAGACTAATATCTCTAAAAAAAAAAAAAACATCCGTCATGCCCAGCTCCCGCTCCTAGGTCATGTTTTTAGTTTTCTTTCACATTCATCATCTTATATTGCTCACTTCCTGTATTGTTTTGATACTCACCATTTGTATCTGTTGCAGGTCACTTTCCTTCTGGTCTAGTCTGCCTTCCCGCCTTGTGTGATCACCTGGCCTGCACTAATGTCCTGCACCTGTGTCTAATTGTCTCCACCTCCCCCCTCATGTATACTATATATGCAATCCTTTTCCCTTTGTTCAGTGCCAGTTCAACTTCTACACTCGTGTGTTGCATTCCCCCCCGTTTCTAGTAAGTGTTTGTTCTGACCAGTCTGCCTGTTTTTTGACAAAAGTGTCCGTCTAGTGTTTTTGGATACTGTCGCCAGATTTACCTTTTCGACCGGTGCCTGTTTTGACCCAGCCTCTGCCTTGTGTTTTGGATAACCGTTGCTTTGTACCGCTTTTGTACAATAAATTCCCTTTTGTGACGTTAACTGCGTGTCTAAATCCTGCATTCTGAGTCCCCTGTTTGAACTCAGTCTGACAGTCCCAGTCTGAGTAATTCTGAGTGTGATTATCTGTCCCACCTCTGTATACATGTGTACTGTACACACAGTGTTTAGAGTTACAGCTAATATTTCTTAAAATACTTGTACATACAAGTTTTAAGTGTGAATATATTTGTGAGAATTGCATGTTTTGTGCTGTTTTCTGTGACTTCAAATGTCATAATATGCTTAGGAGAATATTTTCTATAAATACATATCCCACTGCACAACAATCCAAGTGTTGTGTTAAAAAAAAAATCATATCAAACTATAATTATAAAAACTATGTTGTAGCCACAGAATGAATTAAACAGTAGTGGAAAAAGGACTTAAATCCTTTATTTACAAAAAGCTATCAGTACCACAATGGAATAATACTGCACCCAAAAGTTTATGTAACACGTATGGAAGTCAAATGTACTGTAGTAAAATATCAGGTCACGGGTGTTTTCACATTGTTATATTACTGTTGCATTAGGACGTATATGTTCTACTGTAAATATCTCAATTTTCTGCGTACTGCTGGTGTCAAACCCTTCAAGGAATAGTTCAACATTTTGAGAGAAACTCGCCTATTTTGAAGTTTTGGTCAGAGCCAGGCTAGCTGTTCCCACCAGCCCCAGTCTTTATGCTAAGCTAGGCTAAACAAATCCTGACTTCACCCTTTACTTAAAAAATAGTTAAACATTTTGGAAAATACAGTTATTTACATTTGTTCAGCGAGTAAGACAGTTTGATATCAATCTCATATATGTTAAGTACAGAGCTGGACTCAAGACGTGGTTAGCCTAGCTTAGCATAAAGACTGGAAGGAGCAGGAAAAAGCTAGCCTGGCTCTGTCCAAAGTTAAAAAAGTGACAAATGATTAACACATTGTGTCTCGGTTTAATTTGCACAAAAACAGAAATAATAAAAAGACAATTAGCAGTTTTATGGAAGTTAAGTGCAGTAACTGTGTGCAGGTTTGGTACCATTGTCTGTACAGACACATTTGGAGACACTGCACAAAAGTAGCCAACTGGGTGGATGAATTGTTCTTTATCAAGGAATAGTTCCAGCATGTAACTCAAACCCTAAAACTGCAAATTGTGGTTTTTAGATTTCTGTTTCCATACAGGTTTTACTAGCTATATATAACATGTTAATCAGTGAGCTTTAGAGGTGGTGGTATTCCAGGCTATGACTGTTTCCTCTTGCCTCCGGTCTTTATGCTAAGCTAGGCTAATCACGCCATGACCCCAGCTCTGTACTGAACACAAAGACATGAGATTGGTATCCATCTTCTTGTGTTCCCCTGGGGAAAAAATAGCAAATAGGTGTATTTCTCTAAGAGTGTGAACTATTTCTCTGAAGCACAGATATGATACTGATACATTATCAGCTGGAAAGGAGGAAAATGACATGAAAGAAAACACAGACTCATCACTTGTCTTTACTGAAAATACAACAAATGAGGAAGGTTTGATCATCTCCACCCTTTTTCGGGGGTCCAAGGCATTACCAATCAAGCCATGATAAAGCAATCACTACAAATCAAGCACAGAGAAAGATTTAATGTACAGAGATAAAGATTTGCATCACTGAGTGCATATTAAAATAAAATCTTTAAAGCCTACATATTTCTATCATCACACTGGCTAGTTTAAACTCTAGCAGTGCATCTTATTTATATTTTTCATGTAACGTTAGTCTTTAATTAAAGTAACTAGTAACTACAGATGTCAGGTTAATGTAGTGGAATAAAAAGGACAATATTTCCCTCTGAAATGTAAAAGTATAAGATCTCACAAAATGGAATTACTCACATAAAGTACTTAAAAACTAGAATACTAAATGTACTTAGTTACTTTTTTTTTCTCTTGGTTTCTCTTCATTACTCCCTCAGAACACAGCCATTTCAAACTCTTATTGTGTTATTCTTTTAGTTGTTAAAATATAGTCTTATTTTCAATGCCACTGTATACTGATGACAAACTGCTCTACATGTCATTTGTCAAATGGTTCAGCTTTGGAGAAATATTGTCAAACCGACAGAGAAAGGCTTATCTCACATGACACTGTATGATTGTTTCTGGACATCAAGATGTGCGACAAGAACATGTTTTTCACTGAAGTCGATGCTACTTTACAGGAGATGGGAGCTTATCTACAGTATAATTGCCAAAGACAACTAAAGTGCATGCTGCTTTACCCACTAACTTAATGGCTTGTACAGTAAGTCATAAACATACATTAATATTACACTTAACCCTATACTACTTATAGGGTTTGCAGCACAATGTGTTAGCATTTTATTCATTTGTATACAAAGTATACAATCATCACATTTTTTTTAAACAAAGTGCTATAAGAAAGAAAACCTTCAATCTTTCAATTCAGTGTCACATTCAACCACTGATATCACCTTTGACTTTTGTTTGCGTGCTATGGGGCTACGAAAAAAGAAACATTTAACCCACAGATAACGTTTCTACTAAAAATTCATGTTGCGAATAAAAACTCTAGAAATGTGCTGCTTTTTTTTCGTATATTTTGGTAAGCTAATTGACAAACATGGAAGTTCAGCAGTCATGAAATTTGGCACTTCTTTGAGCTTCCCTCAAGCACACATTGCATCCACATCCAGTGAAGAAATATTATGCATAAAATCCAGTGTATCTACTGAACATGTATATTTGTGCGGTATATTTTCTCTATATAGAAGTAAGCATAGGCATCCAGCACTCTGGAAACAAACACATCTGAGACTTCATGGCTGAAGATACTTTCCCTGATTAGTGGGATTTTGGGGCACTACTGGGCTCTATAACCAATCTTTAATGTTTTGTAATCCTTTTTATCTAACCTTATTTTCCTCATCATCAAATACATCCTCTGTGTTAGCATCCCTGTCTTGTACATGCTGGTGATGTAAGCCAATGCTAGTTGTATGGTAGCATAAACCCATGAAAATGGTATTTTATTAGACATGGTGCCCAGTTTTATGATATATGATAATGTTACTAATGACTTGTTAATGGTTGATAAATCATACAGAACTTTTGGATTATCAGGTTGTGAAAAACCCATTAGAGACTGTCCTCCAATTAAAAATGACAGCATCAATTGTTTGTCCAAATGCCTAAATACAACAACATTTATCTGGTGAGAACGTCTATTGACCATGTGAATTATGACGTGTCTATGAGAGCAATGACAGTGGTAGCTATAATGTTAGTGGCCACTGTTTGTTTTCCATTTCTTACCAATACTAAATGTTTGTTTCGTTAAACAACGAAGGCCCCCTAACCTTGACAAAAAGTAGTTCCAAACCACAATATTTTCCCACTAACCAAGTGGTTTTTGTGCCTAGACTTAACCAAACCTTAACCCAAGTGGTGGCAGATAAGGAAACGTGATAGATCTCTGCAGATCTAAGCAGAGAAGAGCGCCACTGCATATTAAAACACATGAATGTACCCAAAATATGTACACGTCTAAAAGAAACAACAACCAAAGCCCAGAGAAGTGTGTCCCAGCCCTCATTTTCTAATAAAGCCATCAAATCTATTCAAGTTGCCAATAAATTGAGTTCAATACTCTGCAGCCCCAGAAGATCTGAGTGCTGAAGAGCTATTTCAAAATACAAAATATATTATGCTTGAAGATGATACACTGTACACCATGCAATCTTGAAACCCAAATGTTGCCCTTATTACTGGCCTACAAAGCATGAATAAATTATTGAATCAAAAAACATTAATAGAGCTATTCATGTGTAAACCCTTTACAAAGTATGACTTTAAAAACTAAATATTAAAAAGGGTTAATGCAATACCTCTGTTGGCCTGTTTTTCTCTGTCATGCAAAATCAAAAAATTCCCTTGTTTACTGTTTTCAATGATCTCTATTAAAAAAGGATTTAATAACAAGCATCCCTTGTGTAAAGGTGGTACTGCAAGGGGTTAATCCAAGAACTCTGTTGGGCTATGTGTTATACAGTCATACAAAACCACACTGCTGTTATGCCAATACTGTAGTAAATTCTTAAGCCTTGGGTTAAATTACCAATCTTTTTCTGTGTCGCATGTACGTAGAAGTGTTTTGTAATCGTTGGATTGATCTCAATCTGCAGAACTCAGTGGCAGAAACTAGTTTTAATACGTATAGCGGTTCAAGTTAAAGACCTCAGAAGTTTGTAGGATACTCTTCACCTTTTGGATATGGGGTTAGAGGGAATTATGTAAGCATGTACTGTTCGGACTTGTAGATGTAATATACGATTTGGATCATTAACAAGGCAAAGAAACACAGAAGCAAAATCCACAGCTTCTGCCAGATTCATTTGAGTGCCAATGCCAAATTGTTTGAAATGTCGAAATGCTCTTGAAAAGCCGTGATGAAAGCATCCAAAATATTTTCAAATGTCTGAGTCAATTTTATGGAAGTGTTGTAAAAGGAGAAAAAGAATTTGATCAGCATTGGAGCTTTACAACTATCTTTTTGTGTATTTTGTGTGGATTTAGTAGCCAAACAGTTTGGAGTATAATAAATCAAAAATGACAAAAAAATCAAAATGGCAGCACAAATTGATAAAAATTGACCAGGCCAATTTATTGAGGTTGCCATGACCCTAGCAACTCGAAAGGTAAAAAGAAGTTTGTTTGTACAATTTTTTTTTCAAGGATTACAAGTCAAAACATTGAGCTTTAAACTTTAAGGCTTCAGTATGCTTTAAAGAAAGTACTTTTCTAAGTGTCTAAAAGCCCCTTTCTGATGGTGCGATCAAGAGAGATGTGAAAAGTTATTTTTTTAAGATTCATCACATCCAGACTACAAAGACGCGCAAAAGACCGAATTATTGAAAAGAGGGTACAACGGTAGGCTTTATGGTCGCGCCTTTAAGTGTGGCCATTCGTAACATGTATAAACACTTATCTCCTACTTCCTTTGAACCATACTGAGGCCTTGAGATGGATGAAGGTTCTACAAGGGAATGTTGATTTGTAGATAGGAAAGAAACAATTTAGCAGATTAGTGGACAACCAGCAGATCTCCTAATGTCTTTTGCCTGAAGCAGCTGATAATAACAGGACTAAAGAAATCAGATAATGCTGAAATGGTGCTAAACTTAAAGTGGCAGCAGGGCACATTGAGTGAACATTGAAAATAGAAAGTTGTATTCACTTAAAAGTGAGGTGATCAGTGATGGGTTCTTAAAGATAAATTCACAACTGGCCACTGTTTGTTTCCTCTGAATGAGGCTATCATAAGCTCTTTTTTTGCCATTCAAGTGTTACCATTACTGTAAGTCTTCCTTCTGGCATCTCACAAGCTCAGTGGCTTTCCAACACAACGTACAGTATTTACATGTATTACATATTATTATGACAAGACAACAAAAATAAGTTAATGAGTATATTTATCATAAGGTTATGTGAAACTTAACAAAGGGTGTATTTGATTGTGAGGAAACTATCGAGCTAATTGTACAGAGTATGTTTCAAAGAAGGGGGGAGGGGTGGAGAAGGGCTGCATATACATTTCTTCATTACCGGAGAAAGGCTTTCAAAAATCTTTTATCTTCCTAGACATCTTCATACAGAAGGCAGTAGAGCACATGGGGGGTTAAGATGATTGTTGTTTTTTAGTTATTTTCTTGAAATCCCAGGAAAACTATAAAAATGAACAAGCTTTGCTTTTTCGTGATAACAAAATTAACAAAACCTACCAAACTGACTTCTCATGATCATTTAGACAAAATTGGCTAAAATTCATGTGTGGCAATTCAACTATTAATATTACATTACATGTCATTTAGCTTATGCTTTTATCCAAAGTGACTTCCAATTAAGTGAGAGGGAGGGGAACATGTTTTTAGTGGTGGGGGAAACCGGAGCACCCGGAGAAAACCCCATGCAGACACAGGGAGAACATGCAAACTCCACACAGAAAGGCCCAGGACAACCAGGGTTCGAATCCGGTACCTTCGTGCTGTAAGGCCACAGTGCTAACCATTGGGCCCCGGTGCTGCAATAGCACTTCCAAGTCCAATGAAATCATGGTAATATACTGGAAAACCGGTGGATCGCTAACTCTGAGTTGGGAATGATAAGCTGCCAGAAAGAAACCAAGTATCTTGGGGTCTTGTTTACAAGTGAGGGTAAGATGGATTTACCAAACTGTTGTGTTGAAGAGGGACTTGAGTCTGAAAGCCAAGCATTGGATTTACTGGTTGATCTACATTCCAGACTTCACCTTGCGTCATGGTGGTCTTTGGTCACTTGGGTTGCGAGAGCATTACTGCCCTAAGTCAAGGAATTTTCTTGACTTGGTTATGTGTTCACAAGCGAGGAAAGGATGGAACACAAGATCTCAAACAAATTGATGCTGCATCAACTTTAATGTGGACACTGTACCGGACTGTCATTGTTGAGGCAAAGCTCTTGATTTACCATTGGTTTATGCGTCTCAACCCTCGATCAGCAATGACCGAAAGAATGAGATGGTCGATTCAAGCGACCTAAGTAAGTTTCCTTCACAGGGTGAAACTCGGAGTAGAGCCACTGCTCCTTCACGTCAAAAGGAGCCTCATGAACACCTTTCTTTAGAGTCTATCCGGACCATCTAGGAGGAGACTCCAGGGCAGACAAAGAACATGCTGATGGGAATACATATGCCATCAAACTGGGGAATGTCTTGGGATACCTGGGGACTAGCTGGGGGATGAGGCTAATGAGAAGTATGTATGTAAGTATGCACCTTGCTTAGCCTGCTGCAACTGCGACCAGGATGGATAGATGGGAATGATCTATGATCAGCTCGCGCAAGGTCACTATACTGTAAACCAACTCTTTCCTACCAATGGAAAACTATCTCTACTACTAGTAATACTATAAGGAATAGTGTAGGATGAAATGTTTAATGAATGTAGTATACTTATCAAGTCCACACTATTTTCGAATATCACAGCTTTGACCAGCCCCAGCAGACTGTAAGCCCCTACCTATTGACAGACTGTGGAAGTTGGACCTCCCCTCAAAGAGCTCCAACCCAAATTGGAAATAATTTTTTGGGAACTCCAGAAAATAAACTGTTAAAAAGCAGAATATCAACTGACGTTGATCATGAGATTTATTATCTAATCTAGTTTTAAACCTTCATTCACACGTCAGCTTAAATTGTGGAGCCCAAGATTAAAGTTGTGCTTAGTCAAATTGCCACACCAAAACTGGGGCCATGTCTTAGTCCAGTATTGTGCAAGGAACAGGGCTCAGTTCCTCGTTTTAGACCCAGGGCCCCCTAGTAAACCCTGGATTGAGTGAACTAATAACTAATTGTGTCATCTGCTAGTGTCAAATGTTTGTGGCAGTCCTTGATTGTATATGATTATCAGGTCTGAATCAGAATCATGAGAACACAGTTTGGGTTATGTTATGACAAGACCACACAATGATGATTCTGTGATCACAATAAAACAGAGATTTGTTAGAATAGTTTACAAAAAGTATTCTGTGATCACGAAAAAACTAATTGTAAAAATAATTAGACCCATGGCCCTCTAATCTTCTATATCTTCACTTCAACCCTGGCAGCAAATTATAGGGCATCAGTTTAGATGAGTAGTGACTTTCTTTGGTTACAAACAATAGGGTAAAAAGATAGTTGTCCTCCTAGTTTGTTATGCTCCCTGGAATATGTTGAAAATGATGGCCACGCTAAAAGGTCCATCCTAAAATGTAAATAATTAAAACAAAAAAAGGAAGGTCTGTTTCATTTAGTTCCCTTTTGTAAAACGCTTTAAGGATTTGACTCATCATTTATCTTTCTTCGGAAAAAAGGCCCAGTCATCCTCACACCTTGAAAATTGCATACCAGAAGAAGAAAGGGTTCAAAGTCAAGATAAAAGATGGTCAAGGCAACAGAGAGGTAAAATAGTTCTATACAAAACTAACATATTTTTCCATCAAGATATTTCTTTCTGGCTCAGACTAATGATCCTGTGTTACACCCTCTATATGGGCTTTAAAGGGAGATTTAGACGAGTGTTTGCACGGTGCTATGGATGCTTATATGATGTCAATTTAATGCCACAGGGGCAATTAATCACTAGAGAAAACTTTAAAAATGTTTAAAAAAACATTTTTAGGCGTGCTCTGGTGCCTCTAGAAGAGGTTAAATATGTTGGTGATAATGGACTAAATGTAGGTGGAGGCCAAAGAATGTGAAGTAGAGTATGTCATTTCCTCCACCAAGTTCATTATTTTCTATATGGCGCAGATAGGTATTGTGCTTATACCATGGCCACTTAGATGTTTTACAACAATTGTAAACCACCCTGATAGTGCTGACCCAATTATCCCCTGTCTATTCAAATTGGGTCTGACTGCTCTCGGAACCCCTTGGAGCTTGGGTCTCTTTAGAAAAAACATATACAAATGTTGTGAAATTTCATTGGATAAGTACAAGTTTGAGCCTATTGGTGGCATTATGAAAAGTCAAGGAATTTCCAGAGTCATTAGGATTCATGCTCTGTCTAATGACAATCCATCCAGTAGTTGTCAAGATATTTAAGTCTGGACAAAAGTAGACCAACCTACAGTACCAACCGTCATCCCTGTAGCCATATAGTTAGCATGTTAATGGACATGTGCCTGAAATTAGTGTTGTCCTTGGCCATGGTATAAGCCACAATATTCTGTACAGTAAACTAGAGATTATTTTGCTCTAACATGGCCAATGCTGGTCTTGTGTAGATACAGGGAACACTGTATTTCAAAAGGCGTTTGCCAGCTAATATTAGTGATGGTTAAAACAAATAAGTATATTACTGTTAATTCTAACACAGTTATTTTCATTCTACTCCTTCTTCCTGCTTCATCTGAAGCCAGTAGTAAACTGCACAGTAGTCTGTTAAACATTTTCAAGCATTAGCATTTTGTTTGGCATTATGCTAGCAATCTACAAAAGTAAGCCCAGATTTCATGTACAGCTTCAGAAGTTAATACTTTCTGTTAAAATCTTATTGCAGCATTTAAGTGAAAATATTAAATTAGTAACATATATATACAGTAAAAGATTTGAAACAATAAAAAGACAAAAGCTAAGACATAAGCTTGACCATAACGAAGGATAAATTGTCAGCCATTTTGTGACTGACATTCATTTCGATGACAGGCTTTGTTTGTTGTTTCTGCAGAGATTTGTTGATGATGTCCCTAAGGTAATACTAGTTAATAGATGCACCCATAACCTTAGAACGATGGGCTCTGTAAATTACCCCTATTTGATCCTGAACTATTCCTTTTCATTCTAACGTAGACACAACCTCTCTGTGTAGTTTTAATAAAGTGCCTTCAGAGTTGTGCAGATTTAGTAACCCAACTCAGCTTGTGTATATATTTAGAAGGTTCATATTTACAGAAATAACAGAGATGAAAGGTTTGAGATGCCCTAAGGGTACTTAAATTTTCTTCAAAGAATAGCATTTGCATGTTGACTGTTTTTAGGTTTTAGGTTACATCAATGCTACCGGTGTGAGAAAGCCTTCCCAATCTCATCACTCTTATTACACATTTTCATGTCATACGACATACAGAGGGTGGATATAATACGAAAAAACTATGCAATCATTATAATAAAATTTGAGATAAGCTAAGAAACTGATTTATTAAACTTTATATGTTCCTTTTAAGGCTATAGTTTGTAGTGTTGTGGCATTGGACTGCATTAAGGTTAGGGTTAGCCTAATACTGATGTTAGCCTAATACTGATGTTTTGGAGCAAAAATGCACCAACGTTGTGCACCATTGACCAATTGTAAACCATCTTGGAAATGCAGCCAATTATCCTCTGGCTATTCAAATTGAGTCTGACTGCTCTTGGAACCCCTTTTTCCAATTAAAACAAATGAACTTTGGGTTTGGTTATGTTTTCCAAACTTTTTGACCCGTGAAGACCTCTACTAAGGGGTGTTTATGTTATTTAGTCCCCCCTCTTTATGTACATTGTGGGCATGAAATATTAAGTACACCTCAAAACTACGGCCTTAAAAATGGTACTAATGACTGTAAAGTAGTATCAACACCTCTGACCCCAACTGAATATTAATCGTTAAGATAGCTGATTACATGATGTTTTCATGATTTTATATCCACTCCCTGTATTTCTTTGTGTATTGTTAAATCTAACTTACTGCACTCTTAGAAGTTGTTGTTGTTTTGTAGAAACTACATTTTGTTTGCTTGGTTTCTATCTCCTCAGTACAGAGGGTTGTGTTTTTCTGTTAAGTGTAATTGAATTGTCCATTCCTTGTTGTCTAGACCCTTGTCTTCATTCTGGCTCCTTCGTCTTCTACTCTTTTCCCATCCACCGTCTATAACTAGACGACGTCTGACTCCACCACGCATTGCTCGGTGTACTCCTTCACCAGCTCCACGCTCAATGTGTTGCGGCAGAATTCGGCCATGGCCTTCCAGAGGGGTGGGTCCAGGAACATCTGGCACATCACGTGACCCTTCAGGGTAGCAGTGTGGCGGTGCAGGTGGCACAAGAACTGCTGCCGAGCCAGGTCCAGGTCTTTACCGAACATGTCAATGTTCAGGTAATACCTGGTTAAAAAGAGGTGTACCAGTAAGAAAACAATGTCTTATTTTGAAAATGACAACTTGTGCTTTTAAATGTTATGAGTATCTTAAAGGTGCTATGTGCAGTATCTAATAAATGTACAAGTCTGGCACCCCTAATGATACTATGAAAACGTTGCTGTCGGGCAGTAACCTTGTATCTCCATATTTTGTCATTTAAAGTTGTTTTCATATATCACTGCTATTGGACACCCTTTATGCCTGTCTGTGGGTTTTACAAATATTAAAACAGTGACAAATATTAACATCTGATTTCATCTGAGGTTAAAAGCTCAATCAAATGTTTTCAAATTAGCGTTTTTTCATTTCCTGAAAAACAACGTTTTTGGACATGTAAGGTTTTCACCTGTCAGCAACAAAAATATGCTTTGGTAAACAGTAGTTCATGTTACTACATTATTGAACGCTTTCTTATGGACAGTAATTGACTTAACCAGCATTATGAATTAATTTTGGAATAAACAAAGAAAGGACAGTTACCAGTCATCTCCAATGGGCACCCTAAAAGGGAAGGTACAGAGGCTGGCCATAGCAGGGTTGGACACATCATCAACCATCCAGTCAATGTCCTTCTTCAGTAGAATGGCCATGTTACTGGGCAAAAGCTTGAATGGCTGCCAGTCTTGAATGATGGTGCCATTAGGAAGGAGCCCCTGCAGCAGGTCAGTGGTCAGATACAGCCGGTGGACAGCTGTGTGGTCAAGACGCACCGGAGGAGGGTTTGAAGAGGAGGTGGACAAAGTGGATTGGATGTCTCCGCCGAGACCAAGCTCAGACAGACGAAACTTGAGGTCTTCAGCTCTGAAGCGCACCAGCAAAATACCCTGTAGAGAACAAAGTCAATGTATGAGCTGGTGAAGAACTACAACAGAAAACACACTAAGGCCAGGCTTATTGCCTGAAGCATGTTGGTCGTTAACAACAGCCATTAACCATTTTGTTGCTAGTACCTGCTTGGTTATGAGGCGATACTTCTGGAAATCCTTGGGTCCAAGCTGATCGTCACGGGTCAAGCGCGTTACTTTGACCTCAGGGTACTTGGATTTGACCAGCTCGCAGCAAAAGCGCAGCAGAACTCCAGCCACACCCTTGCCCCTTTCCTGAGGGGCAACACGTAGACCTTCCACCAGCATAGTCTCCCCATCGTCAATCACACACACTGACTCCAGAGCAATCTGACAAGTATCACAGAGGAAGAAGGAAGACAAAATGAAATTACAAACGATCAAATTGGCATGTCCCTTTCAAGAACTGTATATCATTCCTGTAGCTGGGGTAAAGCAGCATGACCTGTTTTAGAGATTTGGCAAAACAAGGACATATTAATTAGAGCATGGAGCGTGAGCCATTGTCTGCTGTTTATCCATGTCTGAGTTGCGGTGGCAGCAGGCTAAGCAACGAGCCAGCAGAACCACATCATCTTCAAAAAGTACATGATATGTTTCTGCTAGAGCGATAAGGCCGAGACCCTTAGTGTGCACTGGGACGTTCTAACATTCATCTTTAGTCATGAACTTTGGATGATGACCGAAAGAATGGGGCCATGGATTCAAGCAGCCAAAATGATCTTTCTTATTAGGGGGGCTGGGAGAGGTCTTCAGGAATTTGGTTCAATTGAGCAAGTTTTAATTGTTCTTTCATGTCAGCTGGTATTGGCCATGTTTCATGCTGTGAAGAAGACAAAGACATTAGCAGCAGAAACAGCTCATCAGTCCTGTGAGTTAAATGGATTTTGCCATTTCCATTGAGCTTTTCTAATGCCATACTTCAAAATGCACTTAAGAATATGTGAATGGAAAGGTTTTGCCATGACTGTAACAAATTACAATTTGATAAGTCAGTAATTCAAAGTGGTCTTATTTAAATGGTGTGTGTTCGTTTGAGCCACAGATTTGCCTACAATTAGTAGTTTTGTTTAGAGTTGAAGGGTGTGTGTGAACCGTGCTGCCGAGGTCTGGAGTTCTGGAGCACTGTGTGCAGAGGCTAAGCTAGCTGCTGGATGGTCAGTAAATTTGGAGTTGCTTAAAGGCACCTTTGACAGAGCTGGGCTGAGTAACGAAAAAATAAAGTAACTTATCCAAAGAGACAAATCTCACATTATTATTCTTAATTCTGCCTTTTCTTACACCCATAACTTTAAAATGTTTTAATACTATTCATTGAACTTACCACTTTCCCCTGTTTGCGGGCCAATATGACTGTGCGGTTGGTCTCCTGCAGCCAGTTGGTGTACCGAGTGGGCAGGTAGTCAAGGCCTCCATAGATGTCCTGGCTCATAGCCATGATCTCATCGAAGTCCTCTTCAGTGGCTACCGAGAACTGAAGGCCTGCCTGGGACAGCGCCTCAGGCAGCTGGAGCATAGTCAGGCTGGTATCGATCTTCATCTTGAAATAACTGATGAGATACAAAGTGGAGGAAAGATTATTGTATTTATTTTCTTAAACCAGGATTTAGGAAACCTTAAGAGCTCCTAGCCTAGGAGCTCCTGACAGGTGGCAAATTGTGGATGGTGCAGAAATTCAAGAATGCACATCTTTAAAATCAAAGCAACAACAGGCTTTTACAAAGATGTCTGCTTGGAGAACAGCTGCTTGTGACTAATGATGTAATCACTCCGACAACAAAAAACAACTATCTCCACTCCACACAAAAATAGCATCTTAGTGCTCAAATATAACACATTCAATCATTCATCTGCCACTTGAAGTGATAACACGGAAAGAATAATCAAATTAGTGACCCTGTGCACAAACGAAAAGACATCAGTATCACAGGCATAGGCCCAATCACAATTGGATGCATAATCCTTTATGTGTTCATACTGTATGGCTCACACAGTGTTTATGAAACATGCTGTAATCAGCCCGTGAATGCAGAGCAGTAGCGGTGGTAAAGCATAGCCAGACACTTTGTACAACATACATTTAAAAAATAGACCTTATTTTATAAAATCTTCATCAAGTCATAAAGCATTGCCAATTGTAATATGATCTTCTTAGGTTTCTAAGATTTGTATTCGTCATCATTTACTTGGGACTGTAAAAGAAATAGAAGTGAAATGGATGAGATTGGTACAGGAACTAATAACTAGCAGGACAAGAAGACAAAAACACTACAGGTGACAAAACATTACCATAAAGAAAGCTACTGACCACCACATTCTGAATCAATCCCAAAGAACTGACCAAAGGGAAGCCAAACACAGATGACTGCAGAATAAAGACATGTGCAGGGGAGTGTGGATGAATGGACCAGAGGGACCAACAAAAAAAAATGCAAGGATGGAGGGAAACAAAAACACAAATGAGACAGGCCAAAGAGACAAAAAACAGCCAGAAGGATGGGCCAAAACAGATAAATGAGAACAGACACAGGAAGTGGAAGACTGGCACCTATCTTGATCCCTATGTCGTTTCCAATAAATCCTGTAAATCCATACCCTCAACCCCCTAATCCGTACAATAATACCTTCTGATACCCACTCCACATTACAAACACTGGTATTTGTCCAGAACTTGGCTAAAGAATTCACAGTAACAAATAAACAAGATAAAATGGAGAAAGCTGAGAACTAATTTGTTTCATTAAAAAGTTATGCCCCAAAAGCTCACAATACCATTACGTCATCCAGACTATATACATGAGGGTACATAAGATAGTACTTGTTTGTCATTGGAGTGGGTGCACAAAAGTTCGCAAGTGTTCTGGCAAAGTGCTGTCGGGGCTAACCAAATCAAACTAATATTGCTAATATTGCCGGGAAAACAAAGCACTGAGGAAAACAAAAACAAGATGCTTGCTCTTATGAAGATTTTTGCATTTAATGAAGTTGAGATACAATGCATTAACACATGATGCAGTAAATGGTCATCAACTCAAACACAAACACAAGCTTGTGCAAAAAGAAAACATTCAACATAGCATAAGAAGCCATACAAAAGAGAAGTGATACAATATGATAAGATACAACAAAAAATAATAACATACAATAACATATAGGTAGGGCTGGGTATGACATCTCAAGAGATTCTTTTAAATATTGAGCACATTTTGTTGAAATGAATTTCAAAAGCTGTCAAGTGCTGAAAGCTGCCCCTATTGAGCAAATGTTTTGAGTAAAACTAATTTCCTTTAATGTAATTGAGCATCTAATCCTACTCCTGTCCACCTGGGACACCACGTTTTAACCCAAACCTAACCCTAGCATGGAACATCCATTTCTTCTTTGATTCCTTTCACCTGCCAATTATGCATTTCACTGGGAGGGAATAACGCATGGAAGATTCACATTATCCCACTTCAATTCTGACCCCCAGTGTGCAGGTGCCCCAACCAACCAGTAGGAGTGCACTGCCATGGACATCCGTGAACATGAGCAAATTGGGTTCATTGGAATTCAAGACCAAGCTGGAGCTACTGTTACCACAAATGGAACCACAGTTCTTTGGACGGGAACCCCTGTGCCACCCATGCACATAAACAGTAATGTTTTGATATTGGCTAAAACACTGAAGTTGTGTTTTGCCACTGATGACACACAATTTCAAATGATACCCAGCCCTAGCTATGAGAGATGTCATTACATATAATGAGCAGGAGACTGCAAATTGTACTGGAAGTCCAACACAGAGTTTAGTAGACAGATTCCCCGACCAGGCCCTGGTCTGACAAATAACAACTCTTTATCTCACATGGGGCAGGTTTAAGTTTTAATCTACTTTCCCATGCATTTGTGTGACTTTTGTGAACAAAAATCTTTATAATTGGTCTGCAGTGACCATTTTAGTCGAGGACGAATGCCGCCAGTTAAAAAGGAGAAGAAATCCTATACCAAAGCACCTTTTCATACATACAAATGCTGTTCCAAGAGTGGAGAGCTGTAGACAGAACAGCGGTAAGCTAATGCTATTAGCTAAAGTTACTGTCTTGACCTAGCATCAATAAGTCACACACAAGCATGGCTGGATAACTACAACTTCACCATCTTGCCATAACGTAGTCAGACATTTGTAATAACAATCCGAGCCAGTCAGGGGCCAAAACAGCACTTTTAGCTGACGGTCATTGACGGTCGCTATACATTGACTAACCCTATCGCCCCATAGGATTACATTGCAGCGCAGTTCACTGCTACTGGTTACAGCATTCTTGCTCAATGGATCAACTTCAAAGATTTTAGTTCACATTAGTCACTTACACACAAATGTATGGGAAAATAGGGTCCAGGTTAGAAGAAAAAAAAAACGAAATTCCCCTTCAAGATGATGAGTGACAGAGGAGCATTATGCTGACTGAATGTAGTTACCAAGTGTAACCGGCATACGGCATCCAGCATCCAGTGTAATGCACCAGGCTCACAAAACTAAAATCCAACTGACAAACTAGGTGGTGCTGAATCAAGATGGAATGTCTACAACTGAGGCTTCTAAGACTGCTAAATACAGGCTTCAAGTGCTACTCGCCAGACTAAAGCGACACCACAGACACAGATGCCACTGGCACCAACTATCAGACTACTGAGCTATAACCTGCCTGTAAGGCCAAGCACACCAGTCTGGAGTACTGACTGATTTGACAACAAGACAGCTTTCAATTCAATATAACACATCTATTGTTAGTGAGGGCTAGAATAGGACTGTATTTAAACTTCCCCGTAGCTGATTCTGGTTTCCAACTTCACCCCAAGTGTGTCTGTTAAAACTTAATGACGCACACACGCGATCTCAACTGGCTAGTTATCCTCCGGACAGCGAGAGTCTCTTTTTTCTTTTTCTCCCTTTTCCGTCAGGTGGCGCGCGGCCCGCTCGCAGTGTGAAGTGAGTTTCCACGCTATTCTCCGACATGCACTCTAACAATCGCTGCTGATAGACGGCCTTTTGTACATCTATTCTTGAATGCCTATTGCTCTAGAAGGTCAGTAATTCAGAAATCTGAATCTCAATACCAGAGCCATCACACGCCATACCGCTCACCATAGAACACGGCCATTGCCACCCCCTTATCCAATTTTTCATGCTACTCCCAACCAGACACAGATACAGGACACCAGGCACACACTGTGGGAACAAATTCCCCCCTTGGAAACAATAAAGCCTTTATTTCTCTCTATATGTGTATCTATGAAGCATCAAGGAAAGTAAAGAACAACCCTTATTTTCCTAAGGGACCATCAAGTGTGGCATATACCGAGGCAGATCACTATCCCCGCTGCTTTACTGCATTAGCTTCAACTTTCCCAGTTGCTTATTTTGAGTAACGATTATGAATACAGGTTCAAGAATGGGACTACTTTTAGCCTCCTCTTCTGCATGGACCACATCTGCCCAATTGTGGACGCATGGTTGCAAAGAGAGAGGATTACTGGGACTGAATGGGTTGAACTAACAGATGGCCACACAGACACACAGGGCAGCTTTATACTTAAGGATTTCACAATCACAATGGGGCCCTGAAGCAAGGCAGGCATAGAGAAAGAGTAGGACTGAAATGCCACATCAACTAAAAAAATCAAAATAACTACTTCCAAGCAATCAACATATAAGACATTCCAGTCTTATATGTGTAGTAAGATGGCCAATGTGTGACAACTGCAAACACCAAGTCCTGAAAGCTTCTAACAAAGCAAGAAGGCAGGATTCCAACTGAAGTCCAACACCCAGAGACTGTGCAACCCTAGGAAAGTGAAGGGCCAGGGCTACTGGGCTATCAAGGCCAGTTTCCTGAGAACTACCTGCGAACATCTATATGGTGCCTTCCAGAATGCAGCAGTTAGGGGCTCTGAAAGGACAAGGGAAACAGTGAGTTTAGAGTGTCCAATTGGCATATAGATGACAATAACGAAGAAGGCTGGACTCAAGAATAGTACCACATCACAAAATATGAAAGCACAAGTGCAGGCACTTAACACCAGCTCACCAGAAACAGAGTCCAGCAGTCAGGTAGGATGCAGATGTAGAGAAAGAATCATGTTGAGAACGCTCGAGCAATGTAGCACTGAAATGCCAAGAGGGGAACTTAGTGAAGGGTCATGAGAGAGGATATGTTACAAGCCTTGAGTAAAGTCCTACTCATATAATGATAGCAATTTTGTCCAAAAAAGTGACCAAATGATGAAAGGTTTTGAAAATTAAATTTATTTCAAGATCTAGCATCCTTAACATTTTTAAAACACAGGCTTTACCTCCAATTTGTGAATACAAGATACACGTCTACAGGTCATGCTGGTAAGATGAATAAAACAATATTGATAACAAAACTAGCCGTGGCTGCTAAATGCTACAGGAGCGCCATTAGAGTGCTGCTGCGATGCTGATAACACTCCAAAACAAAACAGGCAGTTCCACAGAGTCAGCAGTAAGCAAGTCTAACACACCGAACACGTTTCAGTTGCATTTCTCTGCCATCTGTCTCACACACATTAAACAAAATGCATACACTTTTATTCAATACAGTCGTCTACATCTGCCACAGAAGTGCATGCCATTTTTTTAGCAAGCGTTGATAGCAACATAGAATAAAATGGAAAGACAATTTAATATTTAGAGTGAAACCTATCGGGTGTAGACAGGGTGCGTCATGTATACAGATGATGCTCAGTGCTTCATCTGCACTTGGTATTCCTGGATAAACCTGGTGTTTATGAAAAACAGGCTCCTCTACAAGGAATGTTGCTGAAGCCGTGTCCAAAACCCTACCCAACATAGTGAATCATCTCCGTATAACGAATGGATGATCATTTCTTTAAAGCTTTACAACACAAGCTCGGGGACATTTTTCTTTGTTCTTACTTTGTTGCTGGGACTGTACCTGGTTATCTTAAGGCCCCTATTCATTACCTGTTGGCTTTTGTTGTGTGTGTTAAAGCACTGTCTTTTAATGCCATTAAGAGAGGGGATTGGAGGGGAAGTTGTTGGATTGTAGAGACTAAAACAGAAATCCTAGACATGTTCCAATAATCTATCAATGGGCCATGTGAGCTGTAAGGGCATTTGTAGTGAAAACACTGTCTGGTCACAGCAGACACACACGTACACACTGTGGACACTGGTATTTTTCCATCATGCTTTGATGCTTTGACATGAGGTGTCAGGCTTGGCTGGGTAGTCTGGTCCTGCCAATGAGAGCAATGCTGTTTTGTTTTTGTGTTTCTCTCCCGCTCTCTCTCTCTCTCTCTTTCACACACTCATTGATTCACTCTTCTCCTATTCACTCTCTCATGCTCTTACTTCCTCCCTCTCTTTCGGCTGGCAGTGTACTCCAAACAAAATGGAATTTGGCACATTTGCAAAAGACTGTTGAACTGCCATCAAATACGCCACTGCGGGCAATTGCCAGTATGCTCGCTGCAGATTGGGGTCTGGTTATTTAATGATGCCCATGCCAGATGGGGGAGCTTTGGAATTGTGGTGTGAAAAGACACAATGGAAATGAGAAATCGGTTATCCAAAGGAAGCACACAAAGAAGCGCATTCCGTCACATGAGTTAGTTGGTGAATTGACCAACATACCCATACACTTGGCACAAAATAGTACCAACAATGACCACAAAGAATAGCTAAGAATCTACCAATAGTCATTAGGACTGGGTATCGCCACTGATTTCCTGAATCGATTCGATTCCGATTCACAAGGTCCCGATTCCATTTTCAATTAATTCATTATCAATTCAATTAGGGATATTTCAGTTACTATATCAATTTTGCTCAGATATGAAAGAGATTCTCTAAAAACTAATGCTATAAATTATGCAAAGAACCCTGGTGCATTATTAAAAATGAATGTTAATGTTATCGTTAAGAATTGACCCCTAAGCATTTAACATAGAGACAGAAAAAATTGTGACTGTACCTAAAGCCATACATTTGTGAAAATGGCCATGGCAGTTTTTCCCATTGGAGCGTTATTTAGCATGACATGGGTTCCTTATATTGTCTAGTTTCATATACTACCACTATCTTCAGTCTAGTTTTAAGATGGAGCCCCTTAAAAGATCAATCTCAGGAATTTATGAATCCATTGGATCATTCAAATGAAGATTGATCAGCATTGTAAAATGGATTTTTTTAAACCCAGCCCTAATAGTTTTTCTTCAATCTATAATTGAGTTTCAGCAATGGCCAAAAAGCTCAAATCTCAAGAGGTAGCATTATAGGAATTATATAGGCCTACTGTAAGTCAAAAGAGATTGTTCATCTGATGATTTATCATAAAGAGCAAAACTTAGCACGCAAAGAGAGGTCGATTGGTATTACAGCCTCTACACACTGGAGATCAAAGTCAAATGTGGCACGCATTCCTCATGAACAGGCCAATTTTGTCTCCGTTAACACACCAGATTTGATTTATTTGGAGTACGCTGCCAGCTCTCCTCTTTGTCTTCCACCACTTTCACACAGAAAAGATACTGAAAAGAACAGAAGTCTCTTGCACCTGAATAATACAAAACTCAAAGGAACACACCATGTCTTCAGTAGATTATCCTGTTGGTGTGATGAGAACATGGACACCAAAATCATTCATGTCTCCTGGGTAGATCCTTGGCTCCAGTGCTTCATGCCAGTAGGCTCCTTGCCGACGCAAACACATACGCAAACCACTCTGTTGCGCGATAGCAGGCTCCATGTCATTTTTCCCACGCAGCCCCGCCTATACATGAAACAAACCATTGACACACAGGCACCAGAAAATGATTAGTTGGTGAATCTGTCAATCATCACTCTGTGCTTGTTGCCATGAAAATACAGACAGCTGTGCGATATACTTCGATATTGTCAACGACACTGGTTGGTTCTGTGTAGGATTAGTTATATTTTAAGAAAATGCCAATCTACCTGTTGATTATATATCCAACACAATCTCAGTCCCAGCGCGTCAAAAACCGATGCTTGGTCAGATGCCTTTGGTGTTAGTTACTGACACAAAAAGACTCCTTTATCCTCTCAGTCAGATGCAAGGGGGATTTCAACTAATTCCAATGTTATCCCATCCATGGCGCCACTTTCGATGCTCTGGGTCGGGACCGCTTTGGCGGCATTTTTCACCATGCATGGTAAAACAACAAAGTTGTGGTTAGGGTTAAAGATTGTACGTTTAAGTGACACGCAGGACAAGAACGGGACACAAAATCCAGTCTCCTAGGTGAAAGTTCTGTGTTGTTTGACCCATCCACCACCCCAACCTGCCTCCTTACAAGGACTTTCGGTCTTTCATACTACTTGCTACCAGTGTCGCTCTTTATATTGCGTCATTTTACAGCACCGCAGTCAAGCTGCTGCTATGCCTGTTGCATCCCATACAGACGCTAAAGGGGTGATTTTTGCATTGGTATCTGACGCTGGAGGCCACTGACCAAACGAGTTGGGAGTGAGAACGGGTTGATTCATCATGTATAGTGTTTGCTTTAATAACATATAATCACAACCACTACTGAAATGTCTTGACATTTGATCGTTTGTAATGTATTCTGCTCTGGTTATAAACTGAGGTAATGGCATGGTGCCAGTAGCGGGCACACAGCGTGCCCACAGCTAATTGTTACAGTATTAAAGGTCCCATGGCATGAAAATTTCACTTTTTAACATTAATATGAGTTCCCCCAGCCTGCCTATGGTCCTCCAGTGGCTAGAAATGGCGATAGGTGTAAACTGAGCCCTGGGTATCCAGCTCTGCCTTTGAGAAAATTAAAGCTCAGATGGGCCAATCTGGAATCTTCCCTTTATGTCATCATAAGGGGAAAGGTTACCTCCCTTTTCTCTGTTTTGCCCGCCGCCCACAGCTGCCCAGAGAATTTGGCCCGCCCATGAGAAAATAGAGCTACAATCGTGGCCGCAAGCTGGTCAAGGCCACACCCCCACCCTCCACCTTGCCCCATCTCTCTCCTCCTCAATAGCATTTAAAGCTACAGACACAGAAATGGCACATACTAAGGAAAGCTCATTGTGGGACTGGCTCTAGTGGCTGAAATTCTGCACCAAGACTGAATTTCGGGAAAGAGACTTCAGATACAGTATTAGGGGACCACTAAGGCCTATATAAAAGAGACTTCAGATACAGTATTAGGGGACCACTAAGGCCTATATAAAAGCATCCAAAAAGCAGCATGTCATAGGACCTTTAAACCAAAAAAGCATTGTTGTAGACACAAAACGTCATCTAGTGAAGCAGTGGTGAAATGTAACTAAGTAAATTTTCTCAAGTACTTAAGTAAAATTTTGAGGTACCTATACTTTATTGTGGTATTTCCATTCCACTTTATACTTCTATTCCATTATATTTCAGAGGGAAAATTTGATCGTTAAAATAGGGCCCTAGGACTTTTAAATGTAATAGAGAATTTCTACACGGTAGTATTACTACTTTTACTTAAGCAAAAGTACTTCTTCCATCACTGAGTATAGTAGCAAGTGTCAATCTGTAAAACGCAATATTTTGTGGTTTTGGAGTATTTTATCTATATTTAATAATATAATCTGCATGATTGTTACTGTGTCAAAAAAGATTGACACAGTCACTACAACAAGGGACCGATGGCTTCTAACATCTGTGTCCATTAAGGCATGCTGCTGTTATGTTAGCATGTGACTGAAAAAAAACATGGTGGTGTGGAATGATGTTTAGTGAAATATTAATCCATTATGTCAATATGGATGACTCCATAGCCGGACGTTATAAAGGTAGAGGTCATGGTTAATGGCAACTTTTAGATTTATTGGTATTGAAAGAGTCTCTCCCTGTCCCACAGGTAACCCCTATTGTAAATACAGTACATTTTTACAAAAGGGAAGCTTATTGAATTTTAATAAAATAGCGTGAGACTCGGTCTAAATCAATTGCTTAATTAGATGTTATTAAATGTTTTATCAAAATTTGTGACTCACAACGGTGCCCGCATCGAATGATTGAAATTGACAGTCCTATGATTTGTCATATACAATAAGGGGATTACATCTGTATTACAAGATGTGGATTAGTTTTAGGTCACCAATCAGTGTTAAGTCTAAAATTGTATTTAATTATTTAGCTGTACACGACAAGACCCATGCATACACGTGTCTTTCGCAGCATTATGGGTTTGTATTTGTCTGAACTAGGGATCACAAATAAATGCCAGTGGCCCTCCACCAAAATAATTTAGCTTTTTCCCCCCTTCAGTTTCCCTTCTGGGGCTACATCCGAACTTTTGCGAGCATTAAGCAACCCAGTGTTGATGCAACAATATGCAGTAAATATAAATCCATTTATATCCTGTTGGAAATGACCATAATGTACCATCTAAAAACCAATACCTTCCATAGTGAGAGAGGCATGCCAACCAATACTCATTCTGCGGCAGGCTTTTTAATAGGTCACAGTGGTGCTGAAATGAAGTCTAATTATACACTGATCTTATCAGTACTGTGTTTATATTAAGGTTATTAATTTACATACATATACATATTTTTATATGTATGTATATAAAGTCATGGTTGGACAATGGCCTTAACATCTCCTGGAATGAAACTCATGCTGCCTCCTTTTGAGATATTCTAGCTAAACATTTTAATTAGTTTAACCTGGCAATATCATTTTAGTTAAGTTCAGTTTTAGTTTTTATTTAGTTTACTTTTGAGGCTTGATTCATACATTATAAGAATAATCTTTCACCTTTATTCCTACCCTCAAATTTAAGGATAAAGGTTATTCTCATGTCTTACCAATGAGTTAGAAATATGCTTACATTTAAAAGGATCAGTGTGTAGGATTTATGATGTCTTTTGGCATTAATGGAATATAATTATTACTTATATACATATATACGTTTTCATTAGCATAATCAACCTGAAACTAACGTTTTCATTAGCATAATCAACCTGAAACTAAGAATCTTTGTGTTTTGGTTAGCTTAGAATGAGGCCTTCATATGAAACACTGGTTCTAGGTAGGGCCCTGCACATTTTAACATTACATGAAGGCCAACATAGGTTCCACTACATGCTTGGAAAGGGAGGGGTGAGGGAAGGGGTATTCAGTTGGATGCAATCTGCAACCTCACCGCGAGATGCCACAGAATCCGCTTTTGCTTATCCAAACTAATGAACTATGAGGCATGCTATTGTATCCTCATATCATCTCTGGCGTACACCATTTCAGTACCCCTGCCTTCTCCAAGCTGGGGACCTATGTGTCCAACGGAGGAAGTGGGCCCGAGTTTGGAGCTCTGCAAGCTAGACCCTTCTCCCAAATCCTACACACAGGTCCTTTAACTACATATGCAGGATCTTTTTACTTTGGCGCCAATTGGTAGTACTCTCTAGCTGCTACCCACTACCCCATGCATCAAGCCTGCCAACTCCACCACCACCTCCCATCCCGACACCCCACACACACACACACACACACACACACACACACAGACACACACACACACACACACACACACACACTCAAACACATACACATACACACACACACACAAACGTAAAAAAAAAAAAACTGCATGTAGTAACCTTTAAGAGAGCTCAAATAGTCGCTGGAGTTGGTTAGTAGTCGTTTCTTGGATTAGACTAAAATGACACTATCCGACATGCGTGGGTCATAACGGACTGCAACCAATTCCACATTGGACACCCCGCGAGAAGCTGACAGGAAGACGACCATGTCCAAATATTTTATCTTCTCTTTTCTAGTTTGACAATGTTTGCGATGTGTTCCATGTTGCCATGATAGTTGACATTTCGGATCTCAGCAGTCCGTCTTTGGTTCTTGCAGGATCATCTCGGGCACATTATGCAGGCAGAGAAAGACTGCAAGGTTTGGGGCAACCCATGTTAAGTGGGGATGCAATTCAAAACATAACAATATAATGGAATATAATGCAGTAAGGGGGCTTTTACATCAGGGACTTGGGCCAGTATCCGAGTCCACATGACTCCAACGTCCAGTTCGTTTGATTAGTGTGAACACTGCGTACTGTACCCAGGAACGTTTGTTCAATCGATGCCCAAGTCCACTTGAAAAAGTGGTCTTGAGTACAGTTTGTGTGGTTGGCATCAGGAGTGAGAACCAACTGTACCAAAACACAGATGTGGACTACTTTTTAACGCGACTACGAGGAGTTTTTAACCGGTTATGAAACTGTCTCAATTTGATACTGACGCCACTATGTCAGACCCAGATCCGGCTTCGCTGCCATTTTCGACCTGCAGTCGGGGCTTTGACGGGTGGCTGAGAGCTCCGTGCCCGACAGCAGCAGCTCCTCCTCTGGCCAGGTGCAGAGGATCACCTCGCTGGGCTGCCGGTCCCCAGGGCAGCAGGGTCACCGGGAGTGTCCGGTACAGCCTGACTCTGGACGGTAAAACTCCAAAAAGATCCCATTAGCGCTAGCTTCACAGCGGAGCGTTCAGGGCCAGTCAAAAGAAGGCAGCTTAACTGGCTTAACAGAGGCAGCAGCATGTGTAAAATGTAGCGTCTGTGGATGAGAGGGGAGTTGATTGCTGGAAGTCAAAGATGTTTTAGCGCTGGGGATTTTCCTTTGACTCTGGCTAAAACCCTCTTCGGGGGGCGCCAAAAAGGGAAAGGGCAGAAGTGAGCATACAACAATTATTTTCTCAATGGCCCCCTAGGGTCATCGGGGGAGAAAAGCCGCAGTTGGCACAAACTGTGTCCCTTTGACGGTTGTGTTATGGAAGGCAAACACGCATATCATAACTTCAAGCGAGAACGAGAAACCATGGGTAAACCGCAATAGATATCACAGCATCAACAGTCAGGTCAACAGTGCAAATACACTGGTCAAAGTTGACAAAAGTTGAACTCGAGGTGAAAAATTTTCACAGACTTCATCCCCACCAATTCATTCCATTGGAATCCATTGGAATGAACTCATTTTGCTGCAGGATTTTGCATTTTGCTGGTGTGACCAGGCCTAAAAGCAGTTGTGTAAGAGGAACCCAAAGGTGTCATCCCAAGGATACTGCCAATGGCAACGGCCTTATACACCACTCCCAAGGGCCCGATTATTAACTGTGGGCCGATGAATTTATCAAGAGCAGATTACAATGTAGCGGTCGGAATTTTGTAGCCTTGCATACTTTTATGTAGTTTTTTTTCAGATCACACAAAGTGCTGTGAAGAGTGGCAGCACATGTTCTACGTCCTCCATGAAGACAACAAAATGCAACAAGATAATAATTACTAACTGTGCAGCGTGTAATACATGCACATCCCCACACCGCCCAGGCGATGATAGCAATGTTGGGTCGAAATCTTTCCAAAATGATTGATTTGAACTGATTGATCGGAATAGCAAATAAAAGAGCCCAAAAAACATTTAGTGTTTACATTTTAATTTTTTTTATTTTTAAGAGCATTGTATTGCTCTTTTATGTACAATGTTTGAATTCTCATTCACAGTTCTTCTGCTCGTAATGGGTCCATTCTTCTATGCCTTTGGTTCGTAACGGACCTACCAGGGGCCCAGGAGATGGAGAAGGGGTGTTTTCCTAGAAATAAAGACAGGAGATAGATAGAGAAGATATAAATGTTGACATTTGTGTGTAATTAACTAAATGAAGAAAAGAAAAAAACACTATTTATTCTTGTTGCCCTTACCTTGGCAAGAACTCTAGAGTCCGTCAACCAGCACCAGAGGAAGCATTACCCCACTATTTGAAGCATTACTTTCTCCAAGCATTCACTGAACCACTTCAGCAAATGTGCTCAATGGTTTAAGACCTCCACCTGTGCAATGAATAATGCGTTATCTGAGGCACTATGCATAATTCAACGGGGTCATATAAGCTTACAAGTTGCTGCAGTAGCTTTCTTGTAAGCTGCAACCCCCTGATGAGCTTTTGACAAGACGTTATACCACTTTTTTAGCATTCCTCTGAGTCGCAAACCACAGCAGTAAAGCATCTAGCAATACGTGCAATTTCTTTAAAATTTTTTCCTGTGCTTCCCTTTTATTTAAAGTTTTGTATCATAAAAAAAACCCCATCAGATTATCACATTTATGTGACTTGACCAAGACAATTCTACATCTAAGATTGCCAGCTGGGCTGTGATAGGGCCCAAGCTGACCCGTGGATGATCCCTGCTCTACACTTGGTTGGTTTATGACCCCACCCTCGATGATCTAGTGAAGTCAGTGCCGCCTCGTAACACCCCCGCAGCATCATGTGTGGAAACCAGTTGCAATGCTTTATCTATCCACCAGGAGGAGCAGTGATTGTGGAAGCTTTGCTGCCATCAGACTGCAGTAGTGTATTCCAGCTTCAGGAGGGGAGGGAGAGAGAGAGAGAGAGAGAGAGAGAGAGAGAGAGAGAGAGAGAAAGAAAGAGTTTCCTTTTTGAGTGCACACCTTTTCACTTCTCTTCAGGTGATCAGCTTGAGTAGGAGGGAGAGAGGTGAAGATGTGTAAATCAGTTGGCTATTGAGACGCAAACAGATGCTGTGATTATGTATGCAAGTCTTTTGTTCGCCGTGGTGTCAAGTGTCGCAAATGATACTTTAGAGCTCCCTAAAGCCCCACTTCTGCCAGTGTTACTTCCTGCTTTTTTGGATTAACGTTCTTTCTCAGACAGAGAATGTGGTTAATAGTCGGACGTATTCCATTACCATGGCGACCGGTATGCATTGGTTTTTTTTCCGCCCCAGTTTAGATGAAACCAACTAGCCACAGTAGCTTGGAAAACAGCGATATGGCACTCAATTTGATGAATTTTTTATCAAATTTTGAATGAATATTAATTACTGTTTATGAGACCACAAATGGGCCAAGGATTAGCACAACACACCCAATCTCTCTCTCTCATTGGCTCTCTTCTTTACTGTCTCCAACCGTCTGCCTGCTGCTGCACCACCGAGGAGCCGCTGTTAAAACTGGCCAAAAGTGACATTTTTCCTTCTAAAAAAAACACAGAGGTTCATTATATTCAAATATCTATTTTTGTGCATTATGTCTATAAGAGGGCAAACCAATACAACGGGAGACACCGCATAACTTTGTGTAGCGGTATATTTATTTTAACATAAACATGTATTTTAAACGATCTATATACCTACACATAACGAAATAAACAGATAAAATAATGTTCTATATACTATATTTGAACACTGTTCGTAATTTGGTCATAAACAACGATTTTCGGCGTCATCCCTTACCAACAGATGTTCCCGTCTCTCCAGCAAGTTCTTGGGTTTTTTTTAAAGACATTTTCGTTGCTGTCTTTGCGGCGTCTTCTTCTTCAACCTTGTTTTTTGTTTACTTCCGGTAGTACCAGCCGCATGATAGAACGTCGTCAACACGCTAGTCTGTATCCACGACGTTCCACTTCCGGGATTTTTCCGGTGCGGCCGGATGTCCCTCATTTTGGATTTATAACGACTATGGTTAACTGCTCCTCAGATCTCTGCAGGGTAAATCCAGACAGCTAGCTAGACTATCTGTCCAATCGGAGTTTTCTGTCGCACTATTAAAACAACCTTTGAACGTACACATGTTCCAGCAAAACAAGTTCCTTCCAGAGGCTATTTTGCAGAGACACCGTGGCTCCGCTCAGCGCCGCCCAAGACGATTGTGATTGGTTTAAAGAGATGCCAATAAACCGGAGCGCGTTTTTCTCCCATCCCGGAATGCTGTGTGGACTATCCAGACCCTCCTCCGCAGCGCTGTGGAGGAAGGTCGACCCAGCGACCCAGAACAAGCGAGGCAGACAGCCGCGGTAGAGCTATAATATACATTTTCGTAAATTTTGAATAGTCATTGACAGCCCGACTGTAGATTGTAGATTTTAACGATCTAAGCGCACAGCGTGAAGCGCCTGGGGCAGGTGCGTTCAGGGCGTGTCCAAATCCACTTTTGCTAGTTTGACGGCGGATAAAAAGGGTCCGTGTGCCGGGCGCATGGCTCAAAAGGGTTGTACTTAGTGTCTTCATTAATCAGAGGTGTGTTTTGGGCGTAACATGCAATAAACCAATCAGAGATCATCTCCCATTCCCTTTAAGAGCCAGGCGCGTTTGGAACTTGGCGTATTGCTATGATGATGGAGGATTTGCTAAGCAGGAAGGAGAGATTTTCAGGAGAGAGCAGATCATGGCATAATACTATTTCACGGTGTAATATTTTTTATTTTTTATCTTTTGCACGCTTGTGTGCTGCTGCGTGTCCCTGTGTGTGTAACAAGCATAGTGTGTGCGCGCTGTGCACGAGCAATAACAATGAAATGCTGTGTTATTGACTTTAGACCAGGTTTTTGTTGGTCAATGGTGCAATCACTTCCCGCTGCCTCAAGATAGAAATACGCCAAGAATGCACCTGAACACACCTCCCTGTAAGACCAGCATGCCCATGGATGCACAGATAGTGCATGCAGGTGCATTTGCTATTTAAACAACGTGTCTTAAAATAGCAAAGACACCTGTGTTGGGCTTTGCGCCGCGCTGCGCCAGGTGCAAGGTAGGGCCCAAGATGTGTTCGGCCTGCCAGATCAGGGCGCTGCGTTTACAGACGTCGGAAAGTGCGTTTGCAGCGATAGCATTGTGATTTCCTATGCTGTGACAAGAGTGTGCGGATGAAGCATTTTGATTTGACTTTGAATTCAGCGGCAGGCTTCTTCCAATGTGATCAACTGTAATTTATATTTCCATCTAAACTTAATTGAAATTCCAATGCATGGCTCTCGTAATCATGACTTAATATCTCATCATTTTACTTTCTTATTCCTGACTCAAATGGGCTTCCATTAAATTCCCCAATGAGAACACACATTGAAACCAACCAGTGCAGAAAGCACATCCTTTAGCAGTTGTCTATTTAGGTTCTGCTGTCTGCAGAGCCGTGTGCAGAGTCAAACTCAGGACGTCACACGGACAACTGTGTGTGTATGTGTGTGTGTGTGAGAGAGAGAGAGAGAGAGAGAGAGAGAGAGAGAGAGAGAGAGAGGACGAGAAACGCGACACCAAAGACACTGAGCTGAAATGGAAACACCGCTCTGCAACACGTGTCCTTTAATTGAATTAAAGCCATTCATTTTTAAGTCGTTTGCAGTATTAAAGAAAACAACAATCAAAAAAAGAATATCCCAATCCCAAAATTAAAAACCAAATACCTACCCAATATGGAAACAGTTAAGTCCTACTTATTTTGATGCAAAGATTTGTACATTAGCAGAAATGCAGCACAACATGGAAATGAAAGCTGTGCTCTGCTTATTTGAATGTGATAATACAAAGATTTTTTTGTCCCTAAAATCAATGAATAATTGTGGGCAAATAATCCTGATCTCAATATTGACTAAAAATGATCGTGAGTATCATTTTCAGCCCTATACCCGAGGGATCACTGAGGGAAATCAGATTTCTTTTTTCATATAAAGTGTCTACATGTATTTGTCTCTGACATAGTTGCAAAAGTCTAAACTGCAGGCAATGTGACACCCTTTGGCAGCCCTGCTGTCATGCTGTCAGGAGCGGGGGTTAAAGGGAACAGATGATGGGGGGGGGGGGGTCATGACTGACCCTTAAATGGGATCAAATCCTGTACAACAATTTACTAACTGACTTATATCGCTGAGGGAAAAGTTAAATAAATGTACTGTTACCATTAAAACACATTTCAATTTGTCATCTGACACCCCGCCCCGTGTTATTGTGAAAAGGGCGCGGTGGAAACTCAACTCTCAAAACTCATGTAATGTTACCATTAAGACACATTTCAACACTCAAAGCTCAAAAGTCATGTATCGTTACCATTAAGACACATTTCAACTGGTCATCTGACAATCTGCCCCCTGTGTTATTGTGAAAAGGGTGCGGTCAATACTCATGTGATGGATAGTTGGCCCAGCAAAAGAAAATGGGCTGAGAAAGTAGAAATACATATTTTTGGCATATGCACACGGTGAGCAGCTTTCACTGCATGTTTGGGGCCATCACTGGATTTTGCATCCAGTGTTCAATACATTTAGAGTGGAAACAAACTTGCTTACTATTTCAGCATGTGTGGCCAGATGAGGAGAATGCATATGCAAACTAAGCACCTGCTTAGGGCCCCCGTGGCTACCAGAGAAGGCCCCCGAGAGAGCTTGACACAGATCCAGTCAGCCCATGCGCTCACTGCTCAAGTTGCGTAAGCCCCAGCAAGGGCCCCGCATGCCCCAAGTGTTTACAACTTCAAAGAGCGTGAAGCGAAACGTTCCAGTCACAAAAAGAGGAAAAACAAAACACAACATGGCGACCTCTCTGGGGACCCCTGCGAGCGGTGATTGATGATTTTTCATCCTGCTGTTATATGACCTGGGTCCTCATCAGGCACATGTGCTCAGTAATACTACTGAAAACAGGGCTGGGCATCGCCAATGATTTCCCAAATCGATTCCGATTCGATTAGGTTCGGGAATTTTCAGTTACAATACCGATTTTGCTTGGATAAAAAAAAGACACTCTCAGTGAACTTATGCCTTAAATTGTACAAGCAAGAAGCTTGTACAAAAAAGCCACCCTCAAACATATTTTATAATGCACGGGTTAATGTTAACATTAAGAAATGACCCCCTTTTGGGGAAAAGGGGGGTCCATTCACCACAACCATGATGAAAATGTACACATTAAAGATGAATTTCTCTCGTTTACATGACGTTTCAGAAATCTGGATTCCGATGCAAGACACATGCATGTCAACGCAGTGAGTGCTGGTGGCCCTAACTGCCCCTGCTGTAAAATGAATGGGAGTCATGTGGAAGAGAGGATGCGTGTGGGGGATGGGTGGGGATTACATGTGTGTCATTACACCAACAGACAGCTGCGGGTGTAATAAATATGATGAAACGGTGGAAGGGAGGGATGTAGGGACAGCAGAAATGAGGGCTTTGTGTTTTGTGTTTTTGTGTCCACTCTGTCCAATTCCAGGGAGGGAGAGTGAGCAAGGCAATGCATCA
The DNA here is from genome assembly GCF_031162955.1 of Sander vitreus. NCBI lineage: Eukaryota > Metazoa > Chordata > Actinopteri > Perciformes > Percidae > Sander > Sander vitreus. The sequence goes on along the minus strand of NC_135873.1, from coordinate 17,060,214 downwards.
CTGCGCACGCACGCACGCACACACGCACACACACACTCTGAGTCACTAAGCCCTATTTGACTTTGCAGTAGTTCATTACGAGTCAGGCCTATCTGCAACCATTAAAACTGCTCAGGCAGACAACATTCTCCTACGACAGCCTCCTCACGGCCTTTCACCCAATCTTTGCCTCCTTCTATTTTTGCCGCTAACCCTCCTCATGTTCTAACTTCCTGCTAGCCTCATTCATACTTTCATCCCTACCGAGTCTCCTCTTCGGCTCCTCTTAACCAACACCCCACCCCCACCCCCGCTCTCAACTACCTACCACCCCCCTCCTCCTGCTTCTCTCCTCCTCTCCTAAATCTAGCCCTCCCTTCACTTGTTCTCTTCCCCCGGCCTCCCCTCTGCACTGCAGCACCTATACGGTCATTAATCTCCAAGGTCCCTGTAGTGCGACACACTGTGTGTGTGTGTGTGTGTGTGTGTGTGTGTGTGCGTGTGCGTGCGCGTGCGTGTGCGTGTGCGCAACACAATGTCAAACTTAACACTCCCTGAAAAGTCACATGTACTATTAAAGGCAGATTTATACTTGGCACATTTGTCTTCGTAACGGTCTGCATGACGTAAATCATTGTTAGCTGCTGAAATTCCAGACAATAAAGAAAGATTTGTAGTATTTCCCAAGTTGCTATCCAGGGGCCCATTTCAACAAATTTGCAATATGAGACTAACCCTAACTCTAACCCTTTGACATGTTTCACTGATTAAAAAGCCATACTTTTGACCCATGCATGAGCATGTAGAAGCCTTGGAGGACTCGCAAATGTATCCACAATTTGACCATCACATGACACTGCCATTATTTGTGATCTGAGTCCCCACAGAGATCCGCTTCTCTTCCTTTTCCAGTAAAAAAAAAAATCCCTCATTTGTGAAACTAGTCTATCAGTTACATATTAACACACTCCTGTGAGGCCCCTTAAATGGTCATGTTACAACTGGAGAAACCACAGGCAAATGAACTCAATAGCAACAACTCAGGGTCAGGAATTACAGCCTTACAGTTGTATGCCTACGCCAACCAGTCAAGTTGCAGTTTATATCTATGTCTGTCCAGACTCATATAATATACAGTATGTAGTGAAGGCAATTTAATAAAATGTGTAAAAAGTCTACAAGGATGCTTCACACACATCGTCAACCCAGCAGCAGAGAAGATCTATACAATCATCACAGTTTGAAGGTGGGCACCCACGAGTTAGTGTCACCAATTCAGTAACTGACCAAGTGTGAAATATGGTCACAATCTCCTGTTCTGTTCCTGAGTTATGGCCTTGAATAATGGCCAGAAAAGTTTTTCTGCAGAACATTATGATGTCACAGTGAAGTGGACCTTTGACCCTTTGGATATAAAATGTCATCACTTTATCATTTTATCCTATTAGACATTTGTGTGAAATGTTGTTCTAATTAGCGTAGGAGTTCTTGAGTTATGGCCAAAAATGCATTTTGTGAGGTCACAAGTGACTTTACTTTTGAGCACTAAAACCTTGTCAGTTATTCCTGGAGCCCAAGAAGACAGTTGTGCCAAATTTGAAGATATTATCTCCCGGCATTCCTGAGATACCGCATTCATGAGAATGGGACAGACGTAATGTCACAGTAAACTTGACCTTTGAGCCTTGGTCTCTAAAATCTAATAAAGGAATCTGTGAGTTTAAGGGGATGTTTGTGAAAAAATTCCCTCCAGGGGGTCCTATAAGAATAGGTTTATGAGAATAGGGCAAACAGAAGGACGGACGGACCAACACGAAAACATAATGTCTCGGCTACAAAAAAACAGTCTTGCCGAAAAAGGTTCAGTACACAGTTAATCAGTCGGAAGTAAACCCGACAAGGAGAAGGCTAGCAGAGAACCAGGAACACTTAACACTTGGAAAATTGATGGGACACTTGTCAAAGTGTACATAGACGAACTGGCACTGAGAGAGGTTGAACACAGAGACTAAATACACTAGGGAGGGAAGGGACTGGTAAAACTTATCAGGGCAGGAGAGGCAAGCACAGAGGCGGGAAACACACAAAGGCAGGAAGTAAAGTTATCTAAAATGAGAGGAGAGGTTAGTATATCAAAATAAAAGAGGAAATGATGAATGAAGAATCAAAGAATAAGTGAATGAATGAATGACAGGGCGGGCAAAGGAGACCAGGATGCGGGCATTGGGAGACCTTGTTTCGGGCACACACAGGACAGGCGTCTGTTTCCTTTTGTTTGCTCTGATGCCCCCAATATTGAGTCATCAAACCATATCAAACCACCTTGTCTCAATGGCTATTATTTAAATGCATCAATTTAGCTGCAGAGGAGAGGTGGAGAAGAGTACCAACATTAACAGGAGCTTCTCGTGCCATCATGACAATATAGGCATATGCAAAATATGTATTTAGGAAAAGTAAGGCTAGAAGGAAAACCACATACACAATGATGGAATAATTAGAATTTTTGAAACACAATGTTAAATGGCGTGGGCTATGGCGATTCTAGTGTTAATGGGGGGACTCAATGGATGACTGAGTGATGAGAAGCAACAACTGGTTCAGCGGACAGCCTAGATGTACTCCAAGTTTCTATGGTGAGTCCAAACCAAGAAAGGGTGGCTGCTCCCTCCAGCCGATGGCGCCACTCCTCCAAAGCCACTTTAACAGCCAGCAGCTCCTGGTTCCCCACATTGTAATTCCTCTAGGAATAGGAGTTTCTAGGACAGGATGGCGCAGGGGTGGAGCTTGTTTTCCACCAGAAACTCCTGTGAAGTCACTTCTCTAATGCGCATGTCCGAGTCATCTACCTCCACAACCAATGTGGATCTTGGACAATAAAGATGGATGCTGAGGTCAAGCTCTTCTTCAACCTCTGGAAAGAATGATCAGCCTGGGGAGCTCACTGAAACTTGACATGGAGGGAGGGCATGCAACAGTACTTAAGTTCCTGATAAAATGTCTGCTGAAGTTAGCAAAACCCAGACGATGAACTAGCTTGCGACAAGTAGGCGTGGGCCACTAAGCAACAGCATTGAAGTTAGTGAGATCTATCTGAATGTTGTTCTCAGAGACAATAAGCCCCAGGAATGCGAAAGTGGAGGCATGGAATTTGCATTTCTCAGCTTTGACGAAGAGCTGGTTGTCCAGGAAGTGCTGCAGGACTGGCGAAGACATGTCTTTTCCTCAGGAATGAAAAAGAGGATATCAACCAGTTCAGCATGTCTTGGAGAGCATGTCTTGGAGAACGCCATTTACCAGAGCCTGAAACACAGCTGAAGCATTTTGTGAGGCCAAAAGGCAACACAAGATACTTGTACTGCGAGTGAGTGACTCTACACTACAAACGTCCATCCAGAGCGTTGGCCTCCAATGGCTTGGGCAGGGGAACCAGGCCGAGTCAAAGTCTCTTGGCTTACCTCCTATCAGTAAAACTTGAATCAGCCCCAGAGTCTACTAACATCAGGTGGCAGAGAGTCTAGGAAGGGGTGATGAGTTGAGCCTGGGTGCAAGGTAGAGAGGGAAAAGCTCTTCACTGACGAGCCTTGTCTTTTACTGGTCAAGCAGACATGAAGTAGCCCAGTTGGGAAGCATCTGCCCTCCCGTGGACAGCACTGTCGCTCCTCTGGAGTGAGCCTGGTTCTTCCCAACTGCATGGGCTCCTCCGGAACAGTAGAGGACACTAATGAGTCAGCCCTAGAGGTGAGACGAGGAGGAGAGCACCAGGAAGAAGAGCATGTGGCGTTGAGCTGCTTCTTCTGGATGGGTGGAGTACCAACAGCCCTGGACCTCTCGCTCTTGTTTTCCAGGAGGCGGTTTCATTTTAATGGCTAGAGTGATGAAAGACTCCAGGCTAGGAGGAAGTTCTAAACGGACCAACTGGTCCTTGATGGGGTTGGCTAGCCCATAGCGGAAAGCGTCGAACAGGGAAGGTGAGTTCCAGCTGCCAAGGTACTGAATTCCATGGCGTAGTCAGAGAGACTCAACACGTAACCTGGTTTAGACCCACAAGCTGCCTCTGGGCTGGGGGTTCTGTGGTCAAAGATCTTATGAGCGTGTCAGTGAAGTGTTCCAGCAACTAGCAGACAGGAGAATTCTTGGCCCACTTAGCCTTAGCCAAGGCTTAAGCTTTGCTAGTGAGATAGGTGATGATGTAAACTACTTTGGAACATTCTGTCTGGAACGAGCGGCCCGCAGCTCGAAGTACAAACCACACTGGACCAAGAAGGGTAATGGCGCTTTTCCATTACGTGGTACCTGCTCGACTCGCCTCGACTCTACTCGCCTTTTTTGGTTTTCCATTACGAAAAAAAGTACCTGGTACCTGCTAACAGGTACTTTTTTTAGTACCACCTCAGTCGAGGTTCCAAGCGAGCTGAGCCGATACCAAAAGGTGATGTGAAAGCGACAGACGGGTGTCCTGAACAAACCTGCTATTGTAAAACAGTTTAACCAGCTGGGTTTTTTTTTTGCTGCCTCCAGCTTCATTTGAAACTAAATGTGTCTTCTGGCTGTGGCAACAACAACACACCTTCCACGTTCTGTGTGCCTACGTACACACACACACATGCTGGCTCGACGCACACACCAGCGCACAAGTATAAACATCAGGCCACTTTTACATAGGCTACGGCGAAAGCTCTGCGTGGAACCTCCACAGAACTGTAAAACAAGCTCAAGCGGCTAGTGAAACCACAGGCAAACTTGCCCTCAAATTACTTGTCCAGTGTGTGATACTGTTTATTTTTTATTTAATATATTTATAGCGCAAATTTTGCATCTATTAAATGTTTTTTGTTTTAATTTTGGTTCACATCCCTTAAATAGAGCAAGGACAATATGTGATTTCCAGCTCATCATCTTGGTCTAAATTAGAAAAAAGATGTTTAAATCTTGTCTATTGTGCCGTGGACAGAATCTTTTTCCATCCAGATGGTTAGAAGAGTGTTTTCAGATAAGCTGATGCTAAGCCCCGGGGCTTCATGGTAACACAGAGACAGAAACAACCTTAGTCAATTGGCTAAAAACGTGTTTTTGTGTGTTATCACGCAATAATGTCTTTGCAAACCAGGGGACTGAGTCTTAACGAGTTAAAAATCTGATGCCTTAAGACATCAAAAGTGTGTTTTTAACATCTTCATGTGTTCAAAACTGGGAGCAACCACCTTTGCTGTGATGTAAGGGGGGGGGGGGGGCATAATCTTATACAGCACCATAGCTCTGTTTTGCAGCATTCTGCTTTCTGTAATGCTTCTTTTCTCTGTTCAACTATTGCTTTCTTAAATCAAACTGATACGTCTACTACTATCATGGTTAATAGATTAAAACATAGATTGTAAAAGGACATGCTTAGTCGCTCAGTAGGGATTTATAATATTCATCACCTAAGGGCAAAATGTAAAAACTATACAGCCGAAGTTTATCAGCAGACCATTTGCAGCAAGACATCACAGCTAAGCAATACCAAGCACACCAAGGTAGGTAGTAATCCACCAGGAGCGGGCAGGAGTGGGATTAAAAAAAAACAGTCCAGCGCAGGGCTCTAGTAGGTAGCAGAAACCAGAGCAGACACAAGGGCCATGTACATGACCACATATGACAAAAGGAGCATGGAAGCATCAGTCAGATTTGCACGACAACATGAAATTCAACACGCTTGTAACACTTTGAACACCAGACTTTGCATCTTGCATGACAACACACATAACTAACTAAACCATGTGTGGAATGTACAGAATCCCGTTCCCATTCTCTGTATGCATAGACGTCCACTGCTGGTTGTCCTGCCCCTGTTTGCATGGGGAGAGGGAGACAGAGAGACTGGACTGTGTGAGTAAATGTGTTGACAAAACTGGAAAGAATAGGATGTCCATGTTGTGCTTTCCTATGTTTTCTCTCCCTTCCATGATTAATACAATAATGCCTCCACGCTTTCAATTCCAAATACCAAACTGTCAAAAGACATCAGCTCACATCCACACTCTCTCTCTCTCTCTCTCTCTCTCTCTCTCTCTCTCTCTCTCTCTCTCTCTCCCCCCTCCAGCAGCTGTAGGAGCTCGCATGGTAACAAGTATTTCATTCGTGAGTCACCATGCAATAGACAGAGAAATAACAGTGATAGTAAGATTATGATGTTGATGATGATGATGATGATGATGATGATGATGATAGGGGAGGATGGCTGCCACTTAGAAAAACAATACACCTGTCCCACCACTATTTAAAGCTGCACTAATCAATAGTTTTATATTAACAATGGATCAAACGACTGTGTGATGTGAAAGGTGTCGCTCGTAGTGACGAACCCACAGACAATTACCATCAACACTGTGTTTCTTGTCATCTCTACGGAGCTTTTTAGCCTCTTTTAGCTCATTGTTTTGGTTTTACGGCTGACAAACTGCATAGCAGGCGGCTAGTTCTTTTTTTTAATTTGTTTTACAACTTAATTTATTGATCTTCGCATCTGGGGAAAAAAAACTGTTACAATCTGTCAATCAATAGTTATTGTAGTTGTCAGTTCAGAACCAATGAGCAGGCAGCTATTTTTTTTTTTGCAAAAAAGTTAGCAACTAGCTGGCGAACACAGTGGAGCATTTGGCAGCTAAAGAGTGGAGACCAAACCTAAACTAAAAGGGGAGTAAATATTGGACCTAATAGAAAACTCTGCTGATTTTCAACCTGTTTTTATTCTAGTCAAGCTAACTGGCAACAGCATCACATGTGAACAAACCAGCATGCACAGATGAATGAGCAGCTACATTGGTTAGCGGGCAAGTTGCCCCAGAAGTAGATCCCTACATGCAGTTATCTACAATAGGCAACGCATGTGGTTAATTTAGCTTTAGAATACATTTTAGAATTTAGCTTTAAATGACTAATGCTCTGTGTGACAAATGTCTAACATATTTTCCCATATGAATTTTGTTAGTTGATAATATGTCGGATGCGGTTTCAGCTTGTTTCCAAGTGGCCAAATACCAATCAATGATCTCTGCCAATGCACCTACAGACACCATGCCTCCCAACATAGTGTTACAGCCTAAATGCCAACTAAAACGAGCATTCAAGCATAAAAAAGGCTTCCAATAGTACCTGTGCATTAATGTCACATCATGTCATAGTCGTGTCCAGTATGCTTGACATTCCTTGTGACCAATAACAATTATCTATAAGCAAACTTGGTCCTTTCCCTCTATTTTGTGCACGCTCATGTAGCGTGGTGTTCGGCGTTTGTGTTCGGGATGAAGGGGTAATGGTTATGTAGAGTCCAGATGGTCGGCCAAATGGAGCATTTCCACATGCATAGTCAAATTAAGTGAGAGAAGAATGTTCCCAGAATGCATTGCAGCTGTGACAGAGGAATGGCTAAAATGTGAAATTATGCCTACCATACACTAGAAGACTCTGAAAAGACTAAAGTCTGACACCATCTCACATCTAAAGACAAGCTGTCATAATGTCACTACATTTTAAGTCACAAACTAGGTTATAAATAAATAATCAATTCTCCAATTAAAATCCATCTATGTTTGTTTCTTGCTTGTACAATTTACAGCATAAGTTCTCTTAGAACTCTCTGATATCCAAGCAAAATTGGTATTGTAACTGAAATGTCCCTAACCTAACTGATATGGAATCAAACCAGAAATGTCATCGAAACAGGACGTTGTGATTCAGAATCGACTCGCAAGCTCTAATCATTACCAAGGTTTAAAACTAATATCAAAACTAATATCAATCATGTTTCATTTTGCTGAAACGTCCAGACGGGAAAAAGACTTAAGACAGCTCGGACTGAGTTTTATGAACACCTTACACCAAACGATTGAGACGATGGGAGCGCGCCCCAACTCTAGCAAGACTCTCAGGATTTCATTCCGATATTGGAAAATGTGTCTGCGACAGTGAAATCGTTTGGAAAGTCTTTTGGTGTAAGGTTGGCATTAGAAGGGATATCTCATTCACATGCAGTGGATTACTAATTCTTCATGATTAGAACCTGACAACAGCTGTCTGTTATGTAAATAGAAGATACAATGGAATGCAATGGACTACAGCCTCTTCAAAACTCTGATACTGTACATAGAGCAGTTTCTGTTGTCCACTACTGTAACTGGCATCTACCCCCTGGCCCTTGTAGCTTCATTCCAAAGGGCCATTAGCCAATGAGTGATAGTGTTACAGGAGAAGTAATGGGATAAGGCTCATGTCTGCTAGTTTCACGCAAGTCTTATATATCTACTTACATTCTTAATACAAGGTAAAGCTGCACAGGCGTCTAGATTCTCCATTTGCACAAACATTTGTGAGTCTAATCCCTTTGAGTGGATATAAGATAGCAAGTTCAAATGCTAAATTTAGCATGTGAGCATGCTTACTGTTTGCATTCTTGCAAACTGTACCCGTTAACATTATTATGCTCAGTTTTACATGTGAAATTTGAGCATGTCGATATAGCCTACTAAATGTACAAACTAAATAAATGAGTTAATCAATTTGAAATTATTCAATTGTATACACAGGGGCGGAACCAGACGTTGTAAACATTGGGGGCTCAGCCCAAACCAGGAGGGGAGCCATTTGATAATAGAATGCCTAAAAATCTTAGTAGTAGAACATAATTGTTCTCCAACTGTCTTCATCATTTTGAAACCAGAACACAATTTTTTTTTTTGAGGATGACTCATTTTGACTTCTGTCGCCTAAAAAAGGGGCAAAAATTGTCTGATGTTACTACTTAAAAGTGACATGATATAAGTAGGGTAGGAATTTGACGTAAACAGCATTACTAATCCTGAAACCTATTTTTAGTAGAGTTTACAGAATAAACATTTCCCAGTAATAGAACTTTTGCTCCGTTGATTTGCCTGCCCAGTCAGAGAGACTGAGAGGAACTGACGCAAGGTCAAAGTTATTTTAAAACCCTAAAAGATTCCGAGCTTTCTAGAAAACATTCGGGCCTGGAGCCCCAAAAGCCCTGCATGTACATTAGCATGATGACATGTTAAAAGTGACTTTTTTACATAAGATAACATAAACATTTATTGATGCATGATTGATTACATGCAAATGTTAGCATGCTTACATACTACCGTGTTGGTCCGAATTTAAAGTGCTCATATTATGCTTTTTGGCTTTTTCCCTTTCCTTTATTGTGTTATTTATCTTTTTTGTGCACGTTATAGGTTTACAAAGTGAAAAAGCCCAAAGTCCCCCCCCAAAGGGACTTACCATCTCCAACAGAAAACACTGTTCACAAACTGCTCCAAACAGCTCTATTGTAGTCCAGCCTTTACTTCAGAGACAAACGTGGTCACTTTGTAACACACGTTATAATGCTCGCCTAGCTGCTAGCGTGGCACGCCCTCATACTCTGCTTCTGACTGGCTAGTAGTCCTTACCTAGGTACTGTCAGGGCACGCCCTCATACTCTGCTTCTGACTGGCTAGTAGTCCTTACCTAGCTACTGTCAGGGCACGCCCTCATACTCTGCCTCTGACTGGCTAGTAGTCCTTACCTAGGTACTGTCAGGGCACGCCCTCATACTCTGCTTCTGACTGGCTAGTAGTCCTTACCTAGCTACTGAGCATGTGCGACTCCCAACAAAGATGGAACAGAAGTGAGAGGTCTCACTCTGTAGCTAAAACAGAAAGCTCAACACACAGGGTGAAAAGAGGAGCTGCAGCAATGTGCAGTACAGCAAAAATCTGGTGTTTTCTGAAAATTAAACCATGTAAACCTACTCTGATATAACCTCTAAATACAATTATGAACCTGAAAATGAGCATAATATGAGCACTTTAAGACTTTTTTCTTCTAGGAAATACATCTGAAAAGTGAAACTCTTATATCCTGAGTCTGACCAGAACACGACAGGCATTATGTCCAAACCTGACCCGAACCCGACGCAGTTAATTTAAAGTAAAGCACCGAGTTTGTGTTACGCTGTCCAGAGTTCAGCTCAGGACGCACACACTTATTTCTGTCCATGTCAAGGGACGCTGCTGAAGCTGTGCGACAGACACTATATTTGCACTCAAAAGAACTTGAACAGCCTAATTGGCATTAGAAATAGGCCTGCCAATAGACTACAGTTTACTTTCATTTGAATGTCAGTGTTTCCATTAGTGTGCGTCACTACTGCAGTTTCTGTGTGTATGAATGTCAGGTGTGTGTGTGTGTGTGTGTGTGTGTGTGTGTGTGTGTGTGTGTGTGTGTGTTTCCTTCCTCCTTGCTTCCTCCCCTGACCTTTGACCTAGGAGTAACCTGATGTTTCCTAGGTTTTTCCACTTGTCTTATGTTACCATAACATGGGCTTTCTGGGAATTCCACCTCCAGGATTGCTAATATTGCGCTACATTTGTATGTCAGGCAGAGTTGGGGGTAACAATGCTGTCATGCTGGGTTTGTGTGCTTCAGCAAAAATAGAAGAGTAACAGTAGAAACCAAACCACCACACAAGGGGGACAAACTGCAGATTGTTTTGTCCTAGGGGGCCCGGCCCTGGCAGGTTAATCCTGCTATGAATGGATAATAAAGTGTTCATTTTCTTATATAAGTTGAAAACTGGTGAGTACAGTAACTCCAATATGACATCAGGATATAGTAGAAATGAAGAATGAAAAACAGCCAAATAAGTTGTTTGTTCAAGCAGCGATTCCGACTTATATTTACGTTTATAGTGACGTCGCCTTCTAGTGACCGTAGTAGTTATGGCGCGAGCAAAGCGGGAAGTAAGGTGATGGAGTATAAGAGCACTATATTTCCATGTAAGGAGGCAGGTTTTTGGATAGGCCAAACAAACACAGGACCTTCACCCAGGAGACTGGGGTTTGAGTCTCCTTTCAAAATCAAAGTGAACAGTTTGTTTTAACATTAAGAACGTTCCGTTCAACGTTGCGTGCGTAACTGGCTGTGAAGTAATGTCTGATTTTAACCCAAACCACGATCTTTTTCAAAACTTAACTAATAACTAAGTAGTTTTGTTGCCTAAACATAACAAAGTTGTTTTTTGTGCCTAAGCGTAACCAAACTGTGACCGTTTCACAACGTTAACGGCGTTATTCAACGGCGTTATTCAATCCGCAACCTTTACGTTTAAAATAGGGCTGCACAATGTACCGTTAATCGTCATCGCGATATCAACTGGCGATATGAACACATCGCGAAAGACACTCCGAGATTTTTTATGTTAGTTGAAAGAAAATATCAGTAAAACATAACTGCACTTCATAATGGAACTGCTATTCTTTTGTTTGTGGTGCCGTTCTATATCCAATTCAATGTTTAATTTGTTCAATAAAAGAATGGAGTACACTTTAACATCTGTTTATTTATCGCAAGTAACATCGTTATCGGGATATTTAACAACGTCATCGCACATTTTCCGACCGTTACGTTCTCTGGTTTGGATATAAGGATGGAAAACGCTGGTCGTTTGAGAGGGTAGGAACAAACGACTCATTGCTGTATGGTTTGGAGGACTTGTATAATATACCCCAAATCTAGCCATTTTTGAAAACTAAGTTAAAACGGTTCTCCTTTCCAGAGCTTTTAATTAGTCTCGTTTCATGGTACTTTCATTTATTTCATATCTTTGTTTTTTTATCTAAAACTGTGCCAGTACATTCATTTATCTCATTGTATACTTCTGTTTGTAGTTGTAGCTGTAAAGCACTTTCAATGACCTCTGTGTAAGAAAGGTGCTACATAACAAAAGGTTATGTATGCCATCATCTACTGTACACAGGCTACAAGGTGTGTTATGGCAACACAGTCGGAGATTTCCGGTCCTGCTCGTGTTACAGATCTAACAATAGAGAAGTTCTATCTCCTTAGTGTTGAGTATCGAAAAATGCCTCGTCATTCAATACCCAATTTCAATACCTATAAATCTCATCAGCGCAAGTGGCTAATAATGTTTGTGATTGGTTGTCTAACGTTACACGTCGCAGAGGCAGGCAGGAAAAACTCTCCATTACACACTGAGCTGAAATATAAACATAAATGTACATATAAATATAAATAAAAAGATTTGCGCCATAATGTGTGATATAATGTTTTTTATAAAGTTGGTATTAAAAAAAAGTATCGTTTATGAACTGGTATGCGCAGATGCAGAAGACCCAGAAGCGCTGACCAATCAGAGCAGACTGGGCTTTTTTTGGGGGGCTTAAAGAGACAGGCGCTAAAACGGTTTCAGACAGAGGGTGAACACAGATATATTCAGAAAGACAGTATGAGAAGAACGTGTTTTCTGAACATTAAAGCATGTAAACGTGTTCTAGTAGAAACCCAAAATACACGTATGAACAGCCCATACATGGAATAACATACTCACTAGAACTAAGTAACATCACGTCTATCAAATCCTTCTCCAAATCCATAAAACATTGGTTATTAAAATGATAAGAATTGAGAGAAAAAAGAGCAACTCAAATCCTCTTCAACTGTGTTTAATAGCAGTTTACAAAAACAACAGTTGAAAAGCAGAGCATAGACTTCAATAGGAGAACTTATCTCAGTTTTACCATCCAGAGTCTGGCTTTGTCGGACTCTCTCTGTGATAGATTTTATTTATTTTTTAGGCAGTTTTGTTGATTGGGGTTTTGTTCATGGACTTGTCAGAAATAACAGGCAAATGCATATAGATTTCTGTCAAATGAGGTAACACAGGCTCTTTGCCTTTACTGTACGCGGAGCGATCGTGCTTACTGTCGTACTGGCCCATTCCGAGTCAGGAAAAACCCTGGCTGCTTCATAATAAAAGCATTCAAAAGACTTTTATTGTGAAGAATTTCTAGGAAATGAAATCGTTTCACAGCCGCTGCTTGACCACGCATTTCACTGTGAACTCCAGACAGCGCTGTGTAGCTCTGGCAATGCATGGCTAATAATTAACAGAAGAGAGGTGACATAATCGCAGGAAGTTTTGTTGTAATGTCAGACTGACTGACTGACGGGATGTACATTCTTCTTAGAAGACAATTAGTTTTTAGAAATTGCCTCTAGATGTGTATTATTCAACTTTGGTTATTGTTAAAGAAGGAACAGAAAATTGCAGAAGTTCACTAACTGAGCAGCTTTGTATGGGATCATTTCAAATAAATGTTCTTAATGTTTACTGTAGCTACACACAAAATGTCTGTTTTTAATTACGGGACAAAGTCCGGGCTAATGAGCTGCCAGAACCTTTTCTGTTATTCTACGGATTTATTTCTTAAGAGTGCGGTACTTAGCGCTGTCCACTTGTGATCCGATCCCTCAGGACGGATGTTAGTGCCAGGTATAGAACGGGGTCTGAGATGTTCTGGATCAGGATAAGCCCGACTTCACCCAGCCCTGCCACTGAATGAGCAGTTTCTGTTATTCTGTCATCATTTTCAGAACATTTTCTTCAATGACGGCTGGGCGATACGGAGAAAATCAAATATGACGATATTTCTGACCAAATACCTCGATGTCCATATTGCGGCGATATTGTAGGGTTGACTATTGGAGCTTTCACAAAATACTTTGATTTACACTTAGATTTGTGATAATCATCAGTAATGTTACAATGGCTGAGTGGGTAAAGGCAAATAATAGAAAAGTTAAGTTCAGAAAATGACATCACTTTACTGTAAAGCAGCCTTTAAAAGGAAAAGACAAGACTTATGTCATATCACGATATCCAAAATCTAAGACAATATCTAGTCTCATATCACGATATCGATTTATATTGATATATTGCCCAGCCCTATATTCAATGCAAACCACAGTACAGTCCCAATAGACACCCGTCTCACACTGCCAAAATAAATATCAAATATATGTACGTATGTATCATATCAGATCATTTAGCAACACCGATGAAGGCTTATCCTCCAAACTCTCGTTCTTATCAGTCAGTCAGTCAGACAAAACAGGAGGCAGGGAGGGACCGCAGCTATTTGTTCTTCACAGTTTTCGTGTAATGGCATTCACCTGGGTCGATGTCCACATCATGTGAAAATCCTGCTCTGACGCTCAAAGCAAAACTTATCAGGGCTTATCATTACATTATATCAGAAAACCGAGATATCTTTATTTCTACAGGACTGCTAAGTGTTGATCTCACTAGTTGGAAATTTCCACCCATTGGTTAAATAATACCAGTGTTAAAGAGATTAAAAGAATAGGTTGAGGCAGCTGAGAACACAGAGTACTGTAACAAAGAAGCCATGGCTGCTTATACCAAAGCAATGTATCTGGCAAGGAAGGATTACTGGAAACTCTTGAACATTGTTCTCCACTATTAGCCCAGCTACTTAACACTGGCCCGACCCGGCTGCAGTTTTTTTAATCAAGTTGTGAAGAACTTGAATTGTTGCATTACTTCATTTGGAGCCAGTAAATTGGTGCTGGTATGACCTCAGCAAATCCTGTGAAAAGGATGTAATCATGGGGAAATAAAGTTGCCGCTCACTTTTTCAACGGCTCTGGTGATTTTCCCCCAATATTTCCATCGACGTTCCATGAAATGCTTATATATATATATATATAAAGAGGGTTAAGCCTGGAACCAAGCCAACCAGCTACGAGATGAATCGTGAGCATAAAACAGTTGATTCGGCTCAAAGAACATTTGGAAAACGGAGAAAAAGGCAAAGGTATAAGCAGCGTTGGGCAAGTTACTTCCAATACATATAGATTACCAGAACAAATAAAACTGAAATTAGCACTCATATTCAAGTTTATGTTCTGCTTGTTCAACGGTTGTTTGGTAAATTGCTATTTTTATTCTCAATTCTGCTCATTTTGGCGCTGGTGATAGTCCTTTGGGGCTGGCTAAAACTTCTTTTGGAAGGGGTGCCAAAAAGTCCTCTATGCAGTAAAAATCCTGTTACTGTCTCTGAATTGTAATGCTTTACACTACTTTTGCGTTACTTTTGAATTACTTTCACCAAAATAACAGCTGATAGGGAATGAGTCCTTACCCCAAAGCGAAGGAGTTCAAGTACCTCGGGGTCTTGTACGCGAGTGAGGGGACAATGGAGCGGGAGATTGGTCGGAGAATCGGCGCGGTATCACTTTATTGCTGTGCCAGAAGGCAAAGCTCTCGATCTACCGGACCACTAAGGTCTATATAAAAGAGACTTTAGATACAGTATTAGGGGACCACTAAGGTCTATATAAAGCGGAATGGGATCTAAGGTCTATATAAAGACTTCAGATACAGTATTGAGGACCACTAGACCTATCTCAAAAGGGTTCAGATACAGTATTAGGGACCGCTAAGTCTATATAAAAGACTTCAGATACAGTGAGGGACCACTAAGACCTTATAAAAAGAGAGTTCAGATACAGTATTAGGGGACCACTAAGACCTATATAAAAGATACTTCAGATACAGTATTAGGGGACCACTAAGGTCTGTATAAAAGAGACTTCAGATACAGTATTAGGGGACCGCTAAGGTCTATATCAAAGAGACTTCAGATACAGTATTAGGGGACCACTAAGGCCTATATAAAAGAGACTTCAGGAGTAGTATTGAGGGACCGCTAGGTCTATATCAGAGACTTTAGATCTGTGTCGATTCCTCCCTCACCTATGGTCATGAAGGCTGGGTCATGACCGAAACAACGAGATCCAGGGTACAAGCTGCCGAAATGGGTTTCCTCAGGAGGGTAGCTGGCGTCTAAGACTGTGTACAGAAACAATCATAGACTTCAGTGGTAGCAGCTCGCTCTAGCCGTCCGTGGGTGCGGTAAACATTTCCATGCTAACAGCGAGCTCCACCATTCAGAGACGTCACTGTTACTCTTAGGATTGTGGGTAGTGTAGTACGTTGTTAGAAAGAAATCCTAAGAAAAGCAGATAATGTCCTGGCAGAAAATTACCAGTACCTTTTCCGTTAAGTTTACGGACATTTCTGTTAACCCAAAAACGAAAAAAAATCTGTAAACGTACAGTATATCCTGTGTACCTTTTTTATTGGTCATTTCTGTTAATGCAAAAATCAAAATACGGAAAAACACCTGTGAAAAATTATTACAGAACATTCCTTCATATTAACACAGAATATTAGCCGGAATTTCTACGGACTTTTCTAACAGTGTACTTCTCCATAATATCGCAAATAAAAAATGTTATCGTTAAATTGAGGCTTCGACGGGAACATAAACCTCCGTTTCACAATCTCACAGCTCGTGGTCAGTCTACTTTTGGATAGTTTAGACATCATGGCATATAATCAAAAACCTTATGGAGAAAATGAACAGGATTTTTACATCCAGAACCACTCTGTGGAGCTCTATTCACCTATATTACATTAACTGAGAAGACAAGACGATCACTGAGCGTAACTCCTCCGTAGCTTTGTTTCCATTTAATTGCCAAGCAAATTTTAGGCAAACTTTTGAAATGTCCATCAACTGGTTTGGACGACTAAACCTGGCTAAACAAGTGGCCTTGGCCATCTAACATTACTAACTGGAGCAAAAGAAGTCGTCTTGGCCATCTAACATTGTTAACGGAAAGCAAATCAAGTCGCCTTGGCCATCTGCTGTTGCTAACCAGGAATTTGGTTCAATGGAGCAAGTTTTAATTGTTCTTTAATGTCAGTTCATGTTTCAAGGCATCTGACCAGATGCTTTCAGAACAGCTGTTGTAAAACCCTTCCTAAAGAAACCCAGTCTAGATTGTTATGCACTGACACATTATAGGCCAACAGATATCCAACCTTCCATTCATCAGTAAGATACTTAAAAAAAATACAGTTTCAGTGCCAGTAAACTCCTTTCTAAAAGAAAATAATATCCTTGAGGAATTTTAATCAGGCTTTACAAACAAACCACAGCACTGAAACGGCTCTTAATAAATTAATCAGCGACCTCAGAATAAATGTTGAGAAATGTTTTCGGGGCAACTTCGGGTTGTGCCCCGACACAGATCAGACCCAAAAGGAGGTTACACTCGAGGAAAGATGTTCTGAGGTAGCTGAAAAAATGCTTTTTCAGTGAAATAAAGACACGTGGTGAGTCTGTGTCCGTCTGGAAAAGTACTGGTACTGTTGTGTTTATGTTAGGATAGTCAGTTACCGCATTTACGCAAATTCTGGGACTGTATTTTGTTGGCTGTATTGCTAGGCTACTGAGGCACAGCGCGAGACAGAGCGGAACAGACAAATCTCCACACACGTCTTCAGCTCTCTGTCACGGCAGAAGTGTAGCAAAAAGTGACTATAGAAAGACAGCCATTTGGGAGGCCTGCTGAGTTTTAGCTGACTACATAAGTGGATTTCCAGCTCTTGGAGCAAAATACTTTTTTTTAGCCAATAATATCTGAAACAGATTTGTCTACACATTAACAGATCTCAGTAGCCTACACTTGCAAACACATTTAAAGATTATTTGACACATTTACAAATCTGATTACGCACAGGCGTAGATTTTGGGGGGGACGCAGGGAATATGCCCCCCCCGTACCCTAATATTTAGAAGAGGTAGATTTGTCCCCCTCAAAAAATATATAAGACAACCCACTCCCCAAAAGAGGTTAAAAAAAAAAAAGGGTGAGGCTATTTGCACCCCTGGTACAATTAGAAGTGAATGCTATTCGTACCCCTGGTGCACGTTAACATTAATATGCGTTCCCCCAGCCTGCCTATGGTCCTCCAGTGGCTAGAAATGGTGATAGGTGTAAACCGAGCCCTGGGTATCCTGCTCTGCCTTTGAGAAAATGAAAGCTCAGATGGGCCAATCTGGAATCTTCTCCTTATGACATCATAAGGAGGAAGGTTACCTCCCCTTTCTCTGCTTTGCCCAACCAGAGAATTTGGCCCACCCATGAGAGAGATTTCAAACGAGCAAAGTGGCAGTTGGTCAAGGCCACACCCCCCACTCTCCACCTTGCCCCCCCACCTGGCTCTAGTGGCTGTAATTCTGCACCAAGGCTGAATTTCGCGAAAGAGACTTCAGATACAGTATTAGGGGACCACTAAGCTCTATATAAAAGAGACTTCAGATACAGTACTAAGGGACCGCTAAGGTCTATATAAAAGAGACTTCAAATACAGTATTAGGGGACCGCTAAGGCCTATTTAAAAGAGACTTCAGATACAGTATTAGGGGACCGCTAAGGCCTATATAAAAGAGACTTCAGATACAGTATTAGGGGACCGCTAAGGTCTATATAAAAGAGACTTCAGATACAGTATTAGGGGACCACTAAGGTCTATATAAAAGAGACTTCAGATACAGTATTAGGGGACCACTAAGGTCTATATAAAAGAGACTTCAAATACAGTATTAGGGGACCGCTAAGGCCTATATAAAAGAGACTTCAGATACAGTATTAGGGGACCGCTAAGGTCTATATAAAAGAGACTTTAGATACAGTATTAGGAGACCACTAAGGTCTATATAAAAGAGACTTCAGATACAGTATTAGGGGACCACTAAGGTCTATATAAAAGAGACTTCAGATACAGTATTAGGGGACCACTAAGGTCTATATAAAAGAGACTTCAGATACAGTATTAGGGGGACCACTAAGGTCTATATAAAAAGAGACTTCAGATACAGTATTAGGGGGACCACTAAGGTCTATATAAAAGAGACTTCAGATACAGTATTAGGGGACCACTAAGGTCTATATAAAAAGAGACTTCAGATACAGTATTAGGGGACCACTAAGGTCTATATAAAAGAGACTTCAGATACAGTATTAGGGGACCACTAAGGTCTATATAAAAGAGACTTCAGATACAGTATTAGGGGACCACTAAGGTCTATATAAAAGAGACTTCAGATACAGTATTAGGGGACCACTAAGGTCTATATAAAAGCATCCAAAGAGCACCATGTCATGGGACCTTTAACAGTTTAACAGCTGTATCGCCATGTATGGGCTACTATTAGGCTAATGTGTGGTCATGTGGTAGCTTGATCAAAGGAAGGCTAGTTCCAAGGGTTGTTTTCTCTGCTATTAGTACCAGTGCATACATTAGAAGTGGATATTCGTACCCTGGCGTAGACTACCCTATATTTACTCACAGTTATCCATACTACTCATGTATTACACCTTTTTAGAATATTGCTCTGTGGCCTAAATAAAATCGTTGCAGAGACGTTGATACATACACTTGCGTGGTTCTCGACCTGGGTGGCGGGCCCTGACTTGCGCAATGGCATGCAAGTGATCCAATCCAAAATGTGAAAAACAAAAGATGTGATTTATGTGTATTTAAACTTTGGCCCTTCTGGCTTTAACAAGGTTTTACTCTCCAACAGATTTGTTGTCGAGATGTACATGATTCCTTAAAAAAAAAAAAAAATCATCTCTTAACACGTGATGATGTTTTGAATATGCTGACAGTTTTGAAGAACACAGGAGAATAATAATACCCTTTACATAAATAAAGAAATTAAAAAAAATAAAGACAAATTTACCAGAATGCACGAAATGAAACAATTGCGTGATTACGACCAAACGGACTGAGATACAGTACAGTTGTGCAACGCTCCACACACATTTGCAAATAGTTTTGTTACAATAATGGCCCCATACCGGCGCCATCTCACTCACTCCCTCTTCCTCTCCTTGTAGATCTCCCTTGTTACTTGAACTGATCATCCTGGGCATTTTTATTGCATCTTCAGCGTAGAGGATTGGGATTTTTTTTTTTTTTTGCAACTTGAGTAATACAGTATCTGCTGCCTTTACGTTTGACACCCAACTCCAGCTTCTGTGGCACAGCAGTCTTCGGTGGTGTTGTTTGTTGTGACGTCTGAGCAGTCAGATGCATACACAGTAGAGGGAATTATTTCCACCGGATAATATGACCGGAGACATTTAAATATGTGGGACTTTAAACGAAAACCAACACTAATTACAGGATTACGGAGTATTAGTAGAGAGTGCACTCGAGGCGAAATACTTCCTGAGTTTTGGTCTTAAATATTCAAATCTCCAACTGCTGACGGCGCAAATTTGGCCACTGATTTAATATCATTTGAACATTTTGTCCTTTTTTTTTTTTTTTTTAAAGGTTATTTTTTTGGGGCTTTTCCACCTTAAATGGATAGGAGAGAGACAGCTAGGTGAGAAAGGGGAGAGAGAGAGAGGGGGAAGACATGCAGGAAATGATCACAGGTCGGACTCGAACCCTGGACCTCTCCGTCGAGGCATAAACCTCCAAGTACATGTGCGCCTGCTCTACCCACTGAGGCAACCCGGCCACATTTTGTCTTTATTTTTATCATTATATTTCAGTGGATTTCACATTCCATCTTGTGTCATGCATTCTATGTAGTCTATGTTCATCCTATTTTATCTTGTTTTGCTGTCAGGTGTCTTTTTTTTTCCCATTAATGCTATTCTATGCCTTCTATGTTTGTTTTTTTAGTTTACATTGATTATGGTATCTAATGCCTGTTTTTATTTTTATTTTTACATTGATTCCCTGTTTTATGCACATTTTATGCCGTGTAATCTCCTTCTTATAAAGCACTGTGTGCTGCATTTTTGTACTGAATAGGGCTACACAGTTGAAGTTTTTTAAAAACCAAAACCAGTATAACCTTTTAAAAGAAGCTTTTTCAATGGGTTTTGCATTGTAGCCTACTGGTGTTAGCCAATAGTTTATGCATTTGCTTTTTTGATGTACAGTATGTCATGCATGTTCTCATTTTCCATCAAGTTGTAGCCTTTTGCAGGAGCAGCTCAGCGGATAGGAAGGATGAATGGGACCAAATTGAATATGACAATAATGACCGTAATGCCTTGCTATAGCCTAAGACATTATATGTTCAGTGGCAGCCACGGGAGCAAACGGCCTATTACAGTTAACATAATGATGCTATAGACCTAATCATTTTTCATGGTTTAAGCTACATAATCAGCAGTGGTGTGTGTGTGTGTGTGTCGTCTTTAGTGATATACCACCGCTGATAACCGAGCACATACGATATGAAAAGAGCCTAAAAATAATCCCACAAGGTCACTATGCTGTCATCACTGAGAAGCCTACAACACGTTTTTTTGCAAACATTATGTAACACAATTGGAGATTAACATCAAACAATAGCATAAAACCCGATACGTCACAATGTACCCAACGGGCCTACTAAGCACCACGGAACACCGCACGCGCTCCATAGCCCATATAGAGATGCTGTATGCTGGTAATTTTCCTTCACGCGACCTATAGGACAGCACCGAGCCATCCGTTATCTAACCGGCAGCACTGGGTTTTTTTTTTTCCAGCCGTCTGCTCTGCGGGTCTTACCGCGGGTGATGGCCGGCCGAGGTGTCCTTGGTGTCGGTGGTCGGAGGAGACGGGATGGCAGACCAGACGACGGTATCACGGCTGATGCACGAGCTGCACAGTTCCGGTGATGAATGAAAGACAGGCAACCCGGCTCGCTCGGTGATACACTGAAGACTCGACACGACCCACAAGCCCCTCCTCTCCCAGTCCCCCTACGTCAAGCCTCCGTACTGGACTCACTGGAGCAGCTCAGCATGACCGCAGCCCTCCCCCTCTCCGCTATCGGGGTGTGCGTGCGTGTGTGTGTGTGTGTGTGTGTGTGTGTGTGTGTGTGTGTGTGTGTGTGTGTGTGTGTGTATGTGTGCGTGTGCGTGTGTGCGTGTGTGTGTGTGTGTGTGTGTGTGTGTGTCAGTATCAAAAGGAACGTGCGGAGACTTCCAAGGAGCAAAAGCAATTGGGTAGCACACCTAATTTCTGCCTTTTTTTTTTCGGTACCTTTGCGTTCAAGTGTTTATTTAAGTGGATAATAATGGCATCAGAACTACAAAAACTAAAGAACTAAAAGGATGAAACACGTAGAGCCTGCTATAAATAACATCCTGTTTAAAACGTCAGTATGAATTCAAACCATACCGAAATGGCAGGGGCGTAGCACAACATTCTGGGCCCTGTAGAAAGGCATTCTCTATGGACCCCTCCCCGCATCCACAGCTATTCATTCTAGCATCTTTTTGGGCCCTCCTCACATGAGGGCCCTGGGTACTCGGTCCCATTTCCACCCTCACTCCGACACCCCTGCGAAATGGCCCTTGTTCCACCTGAATTACAAAACCGTATTTATTTACTGTGTTTTTAGAACCTCCGAAGCGGTTGATTCTGATGAGGTTAAAAGATATGGAATTTGGGACGTTACTCTCAAATGATTTGTTAGCTAGATTTGACGGAGAGCAATTTGTCTACGCTTCTTCACGTAGTGCCACAAGGATCTATTCTTGGCACACTGCTTTGTTTGTTTTCAAGGTCAATGGCTTGCCTGGCTGAAGAACGTTTTTCTAAGGTTCTTTCCGTAGCGCCGAGATCGAAAAGTGGCTGATGCCATGCCGATGTACCACCAGGGGCATACCATCAACCACTTTACGATCTCAGCGTCACTCGGTTATTTGCCGATGATACAAATCTTCTAGCCACAGGTGAAGATTTTCTATATACATAACCCGTCCATGCAGAATGGAGTTTCTCTTCCCTCAGTAGTTCAAATACAAAGGATAAGAACTCAGATCTGAAAAAACAGATCTATATTATGAAAAGAGATAGAAGTTAGTTATAACACTGGTTTAGGATTGCATCTGAGGGCAGATGTCATGTTTCCAATTAGGAAGTGAGGGATAACAAAGAAACAGCAGCTTACTGTATGTTAATACTTTTCTGGCAAAAAAAAATATATATATATATATATATATACAGTATGACAGCAGGTATAAAATCATCTAAAAAAAGACAGCAATGCACAGTACCTCCCTCTCCGGTCCCACTGAGCTTGAACTAACAGAGCTCAGGACGCCCACCAGTGGAACCTTGTGTGAGGTAACGTATTGACAGGGAGATACAGTATGTCCCCATCTATGCAATCAATGCCTCTGCACAGGTCCAAACTGCTGATAGGACCACAGTCACATTGATTTAAAAAAGTAATTTAGTTCATTTGTGCTCTCCCAATTGCCATCTGGCTTTGACCTCCTGGGTCATAAACAGTATTTCCACCACTGACATTATTCCCTTCTTTATTTCTGTATGATCCCTTTCTTTTCTATGCTTTGTTGCATATTATTCATTGTGGACATTATAGTATGACCGAATTGAACCGCAGTTAGCCTATATGGTATGTGTCTTAACCTGTAGGCCACAGGACACCCCATTTTCCAACTTCTTACACGTGCATCAATATCATGACATGATTTTATATATAGAGAGTTATTTTTCAAAAGCTCTCCAAAGGGAACGAAAGAGTGCCGCCTTTCTGTTAAAAACAATACTGTCTGTTATTACGACGTTCTCTCTGGCTTCTAGTGTCACAACTTTCCCCCAAATCTGAAGCTGCTATTGTGTATGAACACTTAACATACATACAATGAATGAATGAATGAATGAATGAATAAATGAATAATAGAATGATTGAATCAAGACACCACAAATTCATCCAGATGCAGCATGCGTATACCCTTTTCAGACAATACACAGAGCAGCTTTCACAAAAAAAGAAGGCTCATTGTCAGCAACACAATTCACAAATCACTGACAAAACTGTTTCAAACGGAAGAAATCAATTCCAATCTTGCCTTTTGAGACAAAGTTAACTTAAGCGCGTCCAAATCGACCAATCAGTCTGATTGTTGGTCATCTGTACGCCAGCGTATTTCAGGGTTTTGTTCATTTCATGGAAAATTGACATTCCTAAATCATCATAGAATGTACGGTACAAAAGAAAATGGGAGTCATGCTCCACTTTTCCCAAATCACACAGCTCACTGTGTTTTTTAATGATATATTTATTTTGGAATCTGCCAACCTCAATGGCCGGATAAGGAATACCAGTTCCCAACTGAAAGTTAGTCAAACTAAAGATGTTTCTCTTCATGTGATCCATGGTCAAAACTTTTGTTTAACACAAGTCATTGATTTTGGCTTTGACAAGAAGACATTTTCAGACTTTGTCAACAATTCATTGGAATCTATTCTAATTGAGTCTTTATTAAGCACACTGCACTCTGTTTAGTCTTTGCAATCTAAAGGTCTCATTTGCCAAAAAACACAGACTGGACTTGAGAATGAAATTTATTAAATATATAAGCTGCATAGTTCACTTTGGAGTCACTGACAAGACTGTAAAAAGACCGGCACTATTCATCTGTGCTCTGTTGTCCTCTACTGTTACAAGTGAGAACTGCAGTTGGGAGTGTAAAAGCATCACATTTCTGCTGATGTTGCTATATTATTATGTTATTGCCCTGAAATAAAGTCCGTTCTGCTCACATCCCATCAACATTTTCCCCAAAAACATTAACATTAACATTAATTGTGTTGTCCTTCTGGGTCAAAACCAACACTTTTTTTTTTGTCACATACCGTTTTTGTCGCTTGAAACACTTTTTTTTAATGCCACCAGTATCGTATCTATACCCCTATAACCAACTTATTACCACTAGTTTTACACTTATTTTTGGAACTGATGGTCTGTAAATTTTATTTATATGAAATAATATCACATTTTGAAAAAAGCAGGAATTGTAAATTATTTGAACTAATAAGATCAGAAGATGTCTATGGATAGTCAGTTTAATCAGGACAATGCTATAAAAAAAATGAATAAAACACCCAAAAGTCAATGAAAGTACCGAGCTGATCCTAAGAGCATTTTAAGGAATCATCCATCCGTGTTATTTTTTTGGCCAATTATGTAGAAAGAAACCCCAAAGTTGGGGTTAAGGCTGGGGCTAGAAAAAGTCATTCACAAAATTGGAATTCCCCTTTACTTTTCATGTTAAGGAATATAATGGCGCAACAGATTTTGTGCATGTTTTGAGCTTTTCAAAAAGAGATAAAGCATTATTGGACATAGTTGGGGAAACAGTGTCCCTAAGGAGAATACCAGGGTGCTGTAGGGAGCACTGTCAATGCAAAAACATAACTAAAAATGACATTTCTTCAATTTCACAAATTACAGTTTTGACCAAATACGTGATGGTAGAGTTGGACAGTTCTCTTTAGACTGTAATAGTTTGTCCACTTCAAATAAATTGATGTTTTTTTCATTTAAATAGATCCTCTTCAACCACCAAAAGTACCATCTAATCGTAGACTTGATTTAAAAACAAGTTATATCTGTAACTTTCTGTTTGAGTGGGACTATAGCATTAAAACTGATATACTGAATATTGGAGGCTGGAGAATGGAAAACACTTTTTTTTTTTGTGTTTCATAAAACCTTTCTAGCCCCTAATAGCTTTGTTGTTAGAAAACGTCAACTGAATTATTTACTGTCATTAATTCCAATTGTCTATTTCTTGATTGTTTTAAATTAAATATACATAGAACCTACGTGCAACACTGACTACATTGTTGCTTAAAAGTGATCCATAACATGGATGCATTAGGTTATTCCATAAATAGGAATATGGCAACCCATTTGAAAACTACCTTTCCCTGCACTCTTTGCAAGGTCCAATTTGACAACCAGCCAATCCCCGCCATGACAGTCTGGCACGTGACGTAGGGTAAGTTCCTGCTGTGGCTTAAGGGAAACATTTCGACATTCAGCCACGGGAGAATCGCACTTTGCGGGTAAGTTAAGACATTTGGCCACACTGAGGCCACCTGAGTCCATATTATGTGTTCTTCGGAAGGGTTTGCCGGAGGTTTCTGTGCACTGTGGGTCAGAAATAGCCTGAATTTCTGATGGAACAAGCTGTCGCACCGTCCAAGGGCCTTCGCTATTTCCTGGTGCTGGTCTCCACAGCTGTGTCTATTGGAATGGCCAAGTTGGAAAAGTTCAGTTTAGGGGGTTTTGGTGGAGCTTTGTTCTTTCTCTCCACTCCGCTTGTAACTGTTCTGTGTGCTCAAATGTAGCCATGAGAGCTACCCGGTTCTGACGCCGACTGCATTCTTGATAGTGAAAAAAGACTGAAAGCCACCCTTTGGCTGTGTATTCATAGCTTGGAGCTGGGTGTCAACACACCGCAAACTGCTCCTTTGCTGTCAGTGTTTGTTGGTCCGTGGATAATGCTAGCTAACGGTACTACCCCTGAATTACACTGTAGGCTACCACACGCATTTTAACTGCGTTTAATACAAACCAATGTATTGAACTTCAACTCCTCGCTCGTTATTTCGCGACATTATCATTTTATCTCGTTGTGCTCATACTTTAAAACCAAGGGTTAATGCAGCTATAGTCAGTGTTGTCGAAGTGAAAGTCTTTCTGCATTGTTGTGTGGTTTTTAAAGTCGCCCAGCTACTGGTGGACAGGTCACCAGTAGCTGGGCTGTTGTGGGATTAACAGCCTTGTGGGCTTGTTCCAATGTAATTGAATGGGTGGGGGGGAAATATGCCTGTAAATATATATATTAATGAACGGTCATAGCCCTTGAAGGTGTTTAGCTACTCTTTGAAGCCTGTCAGTGTGAGCATGTGCAGACTCAGCTGCTGGCTCGGCTTACTGCACCAGGTCAATGCATCAGCATTGCTAATATTATTGACAGCATGCTGTCCTAATGTTAGTAGTCGTGATTTTGTTGAGCAGTAGCTGGGCCTTCTTCATAGTGAGGGAATAGTAGGGCTGCACGAAAAGAGGAAAGTATCTAATTGGGATTATTTTGACGGATATTGGGATTGCGATATGATTCACGATATTGGAGGGAATTGTCATTTTAGTATCATTTTCATTGAAAAAAAAAAATATATTAATTAAATAATACCTGCGATGGCATGTTTTGGTTAAAAGTATGCCCATTGAATTGTAAACATACATTCAGCAGAGCACGCTTCCATCACATCTACAGATAATTTGGCAGCATCCACGGTTAGCAACAGTCTGACGAATGCACGAGTTGAAAAAGTGGTGGCCATCTTTAGAGGGCAACTACTGGTTTTTTTTGTTTGGTTTTTTTTAACCTGGACCCTATTGTCCTATGTTTTTAGTGTCTAAGTGACTGATGGGAACAACAATCTTTGACATTGGTCCAGTATTAAGCGAGATAAACGAAACAAAGCGAAACAAACTGCAATGTAAGTTAATAGGGCAACTGTGCAGCTTGTATTTACGTTTACAAAAGTGCTCGTTTTGCCGCTGACGGGCTCAGATTAATATTCTAAGTGTCTGACAACATTATGGAAAGGATTTGTAAGGAGGTCGTCCTTTCTGTTAAAGTGCCCATATTATGAAATCATCAAAAATCACTTTTTCTGGGATTTGGGGTGTTATTTTGTGTCTCTGGTGCTTCCACACGCATACAAACTTGGAAAAAATTTTTTACATCACTAGCCGAAACGAGGTGGCTAACCGTAGCATGCTAGCTTGTTCAGAATGGCAAAACACTGATACAACACACACTAGTTCACCGTAATCTACAAAACAACTACTTACATGTCCCTATCTGCAGGTATTCCACGCAAAGTTGGAAGTGCGCCCTCGTTTAGAAGAAGTCTCCCTTGTACCGACTGAAGTTGTAGAAACAAACAGCTAGCTAGATGATGTGATCCTTACGTAGCTACTGTGCATGTGCGACTGCCAACAAAGATGTTACAGCAGTGAGAGGTCTCACTCTGTAGCTAAAACAGAGATCTGAACACAGGGTGAAAAGAGGAGCTGCAGCAATGTGCAGTACAACAAAAATATGGTGTTTTCTGAAAATTAAACCATGTAAACCTACTCTGGTACAACCTCAAAAATACAATTATGAACCTGAAAATGAGCATAATATGGCCACTTTAAAGAGTAAGATCCTTTTTTTTTTAAAATAAAAACATCTGCGAAATTGCGTTCGCTAAACCCACCAGACTCCATGTAAATAAACAATAATTTTAGCATCATGAAACACATTTCATTCAAAGTCGACAGAAACAAAATAAAACTATGAAAAGCCCTTTTTAGGTCGTCTTTCCACTTTTCCAACCATCACAACTCTAGTTTTGGTTGAAATGAACACATTCTTTAGCGATTTACATGTGAAAATATGTTTGCTCTACACACGCTAAAAGTATTGTTTTTTTAAAATGGAGTCTGGTGGGTTTAGCTCTAGCGACCTCAGAGCTGTAGGGATCCTTTCCATAATGAGAGAAAATACTTTTTTTGGAGAGAAGTTTTGAGTTTTTCAATTCTATTGGAAGGGTTTACAAATTAAGCCTGCATATGACATGCTAAATGCAGCCTAACGCTCTTTCCATTTTATTCCCGTTATTTCAATCCCATGGAAAGTTTCCATCTTGAACATTCTGTGAATTTTGCAACCCCAATAGCTGTTAGCCAGACAGGTATCATTGCAGCTACCTGTGCTCTCCACGGAGCAGCTGTTCGTTCAGAAACTGGATACACTCCCCTGTGGTCACTGAAATACTGTTCACTGTCTGGGTTTAGCCCAGAGATGGGACAACATAAAATATACCTTTTTAGCAAACATCTAGAGAAAGATGGCGGACAGCCAACATTAATTCTGCACTCATCCCTACAACACTGCAATTAACTTAAACTTATGTCAGCGCTCACGTGATAACAAAAACAAACATAATGTCGGTACACTGGTCTACATGTGCTCGTGGTTTGTTCTAGATATGCTGTTGCCCCCATCCTTCTTTTTCTTCCAATAACCACTACTAAAAAAAGCCAAAACGGTAATGATCTCATTCGTCCATTTATCTGTCTCTCTCATTATCGTTTTGTTTTTAGCTGACACTAATTTAATTGCAATTTACATATTTAAGTAACATAATTACCTACAGTCTAAAATGAGCCAAAATATTATTTAAATCACAAACTATTTAGTCAAAACATTTATTTAAAAAAAAAAAAAGACTAACTCCGATTCTCCACTAAGCGCGTCTGTGCTGCGTTCTGGTTTAGTTCCGTCCTTGTTCTGGCAACGAGCAGATTGTATTGTCTCTACTAGGGTTGGGCGGTAATACGGTATACCACGGCGAAAAAAATAGCAACGGTATCAGTTTACCTTTCTGCTCGCGCCGGCCGCTGCTCGCGCCGGCCGCTGCTCGCGGCGCGGCTAATGTCGGTGCTATCTACGCGGCCACCGTCAAGTTACCGGACTTTTGGCAGCACAACCCACGGCCGTGGTTTCAGCACATCGAGGCCCAGTTCCAGCTGAGAGGAATAACACAGGACGTTACAATGTATTTCCACGTGGTATCGGCCTTAAATTGCCTCAACAACAGCCAGGGCTATGGCGCTGTTAGAGTACGAGGCACTCAAACCATTCCTGTTGGAACTCTTTGAACTGTCGGAGCTGGAGAAAGCAGACTGCCTGCTGTCCCTGAACGGCCTTGGCGACAGCAAGCCGTCCGAGTTAACGGAGAGGATGCTGGCTGTGCTGGGCGCGGCGGATCCCTCATTCCTCTTCGCCCACATTTTCCTGCGGCAGCTTCCAGCACCCGTGCGCACCGGCGCTGGCTGTGGAGGCAGACAGGATTTTCCTCGCCAACTGGCAGCAGTTTGTCCACGTGCTGCTGCCCCCCCAGCACACGTCTGCCCCGCTTGCACTCCACAAAATATAATTTATGTAATTATGTGTGGTTGTCATCACGTGACAGTGTGGAGGAGAAAGTAGTTTTTTGTAAGTTGTTGTTATTGTTTAAGTATTAGTGTTTGGTATTCAGTTTCTGAACGGTGCACAATCCAACAGTTTGGTGACGCCGTCTGAGCCTTACGTCATAAGTTTTAATTAGTCACGGTAATACCGTATACCGTGGTAAAATAGGGAGGAGGTTTGACGGTATAAAAATTTGGATACCGCCCAACCCTAGTCTCTACAAGTACTTTACAGAACAATCCCGTGTTTATCAAGCTAGTATCCATCTTCCACTCCAAGCACTCCTGTAATTTAACTCCGTGCATTCTCTTTTCTGGCGTTGTCCTGATAAAAAGGGTTTGTGCCGTCTTATGTTTTTCCACCTCCAAGACGACACATTGCCAAGGTGCTCCTGAGTAAGGCACCGGACCCCCCAACTGCTCGGGGCACCTTTCCATGGGCAGCCCCCTCACTCTGACATCTCTCCATTAGTACATGTATAGGTACTGAGCATGTGTGTGTGTGTGTGTGTGTAATTCAGACCTGTGTGTAATAACAACAGAGCGAAAACATTGTTATTTCCCCTTGCGGGATTAATAAAGTGTGTATATATTATTATTATTATTATTATTATTGGTAATCTGACTTAATACTCTCGCTGTTTCACTTCCTGCCTGGCTGTCCGAACAGCCCGTGTCTCGCGTGAAATAGACCTGGGGCGTATCTTTATAATGGCCGATAAATGAATATTTAAAAAATAAAATAAAAAACGGACAAAACCCCCTTCAACCATGTTCTGACTGTTGGCGTTGCATAGTTTGTCCACCAGAGGGCGCTCTACAATGTCTCTGTTGGCAACACTCTTTTTGTTGTTGTGTTTTTGTCCAAAGGACTTTAAGTTTCATATCTTAACATTTGTATGTTTATACATTTTATTTATCAGAACTCTATATGTTGATGTTCCTCTGTTCTGTTGTGACAATAAAACAAACAAGTTTATTTTTAAACTGCATTATATTATTTTAGTGAGGACTCATAAATAACTACAAATAACTAATGTTAGGGAAGTCTGTTTGTTTTGTTGCGCGTTTCTGGATTTGTTTTTTAAATATATATCGGCCGATATATCGCGCATCGGATTTTTAAATCGCCAAATATTTGTATCGATATCGGCCTTGAAAATCCTTTATCGGTCGGGCTCTAGTAAGAAAAGTTGAGACTGATTTAACTTTTGGAGACACTCAACCCGCGTCACACTGCGGTGGCCAATCATGTAACTGGCGATCAGACTGGTTGGTGTGTGTTTTTGAGGGGGTGTGAGAGTGCCGTACAGGAAACAGGAAACATCACTGCCTCTATCGCTGCCACAAGAGTTTTAAAACACCAAACACAAAGCACTGAACTGCCCAGGAGTTTGTGAAACAGCTGACGGTTTCCTGAACCAACAAAGCACAGCCCGACCG
This sequence comes from Sander vitreus, assembly GCF_031162955.1. Taxonomy (NCBI): domain Eukaryota; kingdom Metazoa; phylum Chordata; class Actinopteri; order Perciformes; family Percidae; genus Sander; species Sander vitreus. Next base: position 17,029,207 of record NC_135873.1, on the reverse strand, counting down.
TCTCTTTCTCCGTGAAATGAAACTGCCGTGCATTGCAAAGTGCGATCAGAAATGTTGAGATCTATAAACGATCTACAAACGACTGTTCTACATCGGGGGGGTTTAAGAACACAACAGGACAAAATTTGGAAAGGACAGTTTCGGCGCAAAATGACGGGTTAATAACGTGTACAGAGTCAAATGTTCTCTGGGATGTTTTCTTGCTAATCGAACGCGTCTCTAGCTTTCAACAAGCTACCGCAAACCGGTGGTTAGCTGCTAATGCTAGCTTTCGGGGAAGAGGGTAAATCGCTATTTTATACCTCTAAGAAGGCTCAAAATAGCACCACACTTCAACGGTAGCATAATGAGGGTCCCTACATGCAAACCGAAGCATTGAGAACTTTGTAAGTGTACAGACAGTTTATTAAAAAGATAGTTTATAAAGACAGTAGCGTTAATGTTTACATGCGGCCGCCATCTTGGATAACGGTCATGACCAGTCGAACGACGAATGCCGTGTAACCAGTAACCTTGCCTTGCACGTTGCTCCGATCTTCACCAGATTTAATACCCATATTGCTCTAATCATTGCGGACATATTTCCCATTTAC